>NC_090198.1:1200000-1500000 GCF_033026475.1 Channa argus
AGCCTATAGCATCATAACTATAACTAACTATATGAGGAAGGTTTCGAGCCTAGACTCCTGAATCTGAACTGGGAGCTGGTTCCACAGGAGAGGAGCTTGATAGCTATGCAGTCTAAGAGGGATTGGGGCCTTATCAATGATTCTAGCACTGCTGTACATGAAGCTCTATCTGTAATATTTGGGGGGAGGATCTGGTGAATTCTTTTTCTAATAGCTACAATTTTATTCATAAAGAAAGTCATGAAGTCATTGCTGCTCAGAGTTAAGGGAAAACTAGGCTCAACAGAACTATGGCTCTTAGTCAGCCTGGCTACAGTGCTGAACAGAAACCGGAGGTTGTTCTTGTTTTCTTCTATTAATGATGAATAATATGCTGTTCTGGCATCACAGAGCTTTTTTGTACATTTTTAAAACTATTTTTCCAGGCTAAATGAGATTCTTCTAAATTTCTGTAACACCACTTCCTTTCTAACTTTCGTGTTGCCTGTTTTAAGTTGCGTGTTTGCAAACTATAATAAACTATAAGTCATTTCATGAAAATGACTGATGGCAGTGGCCTCATTCAGTAGGATAATGCACCCTGCCACACTGGAAAAATGATATGCGACTATGGCGCAGGAAGGTAGAGCGATTGTCCACCAACCTTGCAGTTGTTGGTTCAATCCCTGGCTCCTTGGGTCACATGTCGAAGTGTCCTTGAACAAGACACTGAACCCCAACTTAGTTGCTCCCGGTGAGTGTTTTCCAGCTGCATAGCAGCTCCCCCATCAGTGTATGAGTGTGTGTGTGATTGTGAGTGTGAATGGATGAATAAGAAGCAGTGTAAAGTGCTTTGAGTGCCAATAGGTAGAAAAGCGCAATATAAGTGCAGAACATTTCCCATATAAGAAGGATTTAGGAACCATACAACAAATTTGAGGTGTTGACTTGAACTCCAAATTCTATAGATCTCAATCCTACCAATCATCTGTATGTTTTCCTGTAAAAACATATCCATGAAGAATCCACCTCGAAACTTACAGAGCTTACAAGGATCTTCAAGAAAACCTGCCAAGTGAGTTTGTTAGTTTTGAGTTTTGAGTAAGTCACTGCGGTAATGGACTCAGAGTTTAATGTGATCTCTGTTTACGGAACGGAAAAGGCTTGAAGAACTCAGCATTTTCATTGAACCCGCTTTCTGGAATACCCCCAGGAATATGCTCTCGCCTGCATGCAGATGGCCGACACAGCACATTGCCAGAGGATGTAGAGTTGATACAGCAGACGTTGAGGCTAGTCAACTTTTTATGCTACATTATTATGCAATTATGCATGCTTTGATGTATTGTGTGTTTTTACAGTGCTGATGAAAATTTGTCTTAGAGCAAAAACTGCCACATTTACATCACATTGATGTTAACTGTGTGTGATAAATGAAAAAATTATGTAATGGCTTAAGGCCGAAAGAGGCAGATATCTCCAGGCACCATGTGGAAGAGATGCTGGATAGATTATTAGTGAAAAGAATGGATTATGAGCAGCTTTAGTCAAAGCAAACTTCAATAATGGCCAATTAAACCAGCTCGTCTCATTTCTTTTAAAAGCAGCAAGGGAAGGAGATAGACTGAGGTCTAAGAGAGAAAAGGTTTATCTTGATGAGTGACATGAAGTTTCGAAATAAACTAATACACAATACCGTTAGTAGACATTACTGAAGAGAAGGAAAAGCGTGATCCACTGAAATTATAGGAGCTGATTCTGCCTCTGCACTACCTGCACATTTTGTATTCATTCCAAAAACATAAAAAAGACGTTCATTTAAAATGAACGTCTTTTGTCCCCTTCCACTTTAGGATTTAATTTTGTTTTTATTAAATAGCAGTTATGGCAGTTAACCCATGCTGACTGATGTGGCCTCTTTATTGAAGCCACTGTGCTCATTTCACACACTTAATAGTGGCTGGATGTTTTTAAATGGTCTGTGCTTCTGTTTTGGTTACTTCATTAGTTCTAGCAGGGTAATTTAGTGGATTCTGCAGCATTTGTTCCCAAACTGTCTGGTTTTTAAACCCATTTGTTTACAAAGACAAAATCTTTTTTGGGCGACTAGAGAGATATTTTCTCATTGTAGGCTTAAGTTGTTGATCTCAACAGGAGAACAAGCAGGAAAGGCAGAGGGACGTACATGAGTAATTATCATCTGAACAGCCGTTGAACCAGCAGGGCTCACTCCAGCCTTTGATAAAATTGCCACTTGTGAAAGAAAGGTATTTTTTCGACAAACTCTAAACTGAATCTTATATCTTAATGTGTGAAACAATTTACTAGGTTACTTTTCTGGCACATGTGCAGTGAGTGTGGTAAGACTGAATCATTCACAATTTGTGCAATATTTGAACAAAATGCAAAAGAAAATGAAAGATTTTGATCAATTGTCACGAAAGTCACTTATCCATGCTGTGCACGTTTCTGTGTCTATAGCACCACACTATATTCTGCAGAAAGGAGTGAGCACTAAATCAATAGTTGGATGTGGTGACAGAACTGCTGCTGTGCACTCTGTCAGAGGCTGAGATTCAATGTTCAAAGTGACTGAACAACCGAACACAATGCTTCATCTTCAAACAAAGTAAAATTCTCAGTCAGAACATATTCTAAAGTTCCATCTTTCACTCCTTCTGCTTCGTCAGCAGCTGTCAGTTGCATCTCAATTTTGTCCATAGACAAGGCCATTCTTCTCTACATGTCGCAGTCTATGAAGCACTTGATAAATAAGATCACATGACCATCACTCACACGTTGGCTCGCAAGAAACCAACACTTTCATCAGATTTATTTAAAACAAGAATACACTGCTTATACTCTGCCGCTAAGCTTGTGTGGCTCCCAGCTGAATCAAGCCTCAAAGGCACATAGTGTTTCATTATGAAGTGGTCCCAGTACTCAGAAAATCATCTGCTGTCATTTCTCTGTGGTACCTCTCTGCAAGACAAATTTTCACTCAAACCTTCCTGGGTGACCTTGAAATAGGAAACTTACAGCTTCTTCTTTTCTCAGCCAACATTTCCTCTGTGCTTGCTGCGGCTCTGTGTAATAGCTGTAGCTGGAGGGTAGGAAGCCAGACAAACGTCATGGTGGTTTTTTGAGGACAAAATGTCATGACAGTGATTTGGGGAAAAGGGATATTGAATTGGAAAAAAGGAATCCTGTCAAGTGAGGGAAAGGCAGTGAACTCCTGGGTTAGGGTTATTTTAGTTCAAGTTAGTGTTGAGGACTAATATTCTATAGTTAATAAACTCAACAATCCAAACTCTACTGAGGAATACATGGTAATCTAGTGTTGTGTTTAGAGCTGTGTGCATCTCTAGATGTTCAGATGTCTAGTTATCTGCATCACTTTAACTTCACTGTTATTAATGAAATGATTCCTCAGCATCAGCAGTTTTAATGACATTAACAAGAAATCATAAAAAATTATTTGTAAACAAATGAAAACACTACTAATACTTAACCAGTAGTATCTGTGGAACGAGAAGCTATAGCTCTTTTTTAATAAACTGTGTCCTCCAACCCCCAAAATATCTCTGCTCCAAACGTTGATTTTTAAAGAGCTGCAGGTTCTTATCCAAGGACACTTCAATAACTGCACAGTAGCTGAGGATTAATCTGGTGACCTTGGGAATAGTGGCAGGTTTGACCCAGAACCTTTCTGCTTTGGGGAGACAATGTTTATCACTGCACTTCTTTAATCAAAGGTTTCTTGAGTTATCAGTTTGTGTTAGGACGTTTTGTAGTGGGACAGCAAGGTCCACGTCAAGCAAACCATACAGTCCACTTTGTGATTTGACACCTAATGATACATTACCTGTGTTAAAAGATAATGCTGGCAATTTACTAACTGAATTTGATTTTGACAAATGAGATGTTTGTCTCATCTTGTGTTCTACATTTATTTTGTTGTCTGAAAAACATTAAAAACGGCTGAGCCAGACACACCTCTCCACTGGGTGACTTGTATCTTTATTCCGTACCACTTTATCAAAATATCTATCAACTGCTCCATCCATCCTGTTTAGGGTTGTAAGAATGCAGGAGCACAGGTCATAGGGCCACATGTAGAGACAGTCAAGGATTCACACTCACATTCATACCTATAGACAATTTAGAGTAACCAATTGACCTGCTTGTCTTTGGACTGTGTGACCAGGTTCCACAAGGAAGCCATAAGTGAGAACATGCAAATTCCACACAGAAAATCCACAGCTGCCAGGTACATTTGTCCCAGGGACCCTCTAGCTGTGAGGTGGCAGCAGTGCTGCACTTTAAGAAAAAAATCCCCCAAATGGTCGAAAACACCTCTAGTTTACAGCTATTACATCAAACTAAAAACTAGTGTGAGACCACACATTGTCAAACGTTGGCTTTGTCTCTTTTGCTTTTGTTGTCATTATTGTAAACAGACAAAGGCCTCAAACACACAGCATACACACTTCTTTCTTCTTAGTTAGTTTAGTTACGGTCTGAGGGTGTGAGTGTGATTTGAGCCCACAGCCATCCAGAGCCTGTCACCAAAATGAGACCTCTATATGATTTATGAGGTAGTGATTTCCAATCTTGCCTCTTAACTGTCCAGGCCCCTTCGGATTTATTTATTCATTACACACACACACACACACACACACACACACACCTTCTCCATCCTTTTAATTCCTCAAGCTACCCTATTATGCCACCAACTCCATAGATGGGTGCACGAGAGCCAGGCTAAATTGGGTTATTTCAGTTAGCAGCAGACTCAGGTCCAATAGACAAGGAATTGTGAAAAACAGGACAGAGGGATAGTTGTCTGCTCTGGCCATATGCTGTACATCCAGCACTGTGAATTATTCAGTAAGGGTGCACGCAGTGTCTCTGGAGTGACTGCTGTGCACTGTTTAATGATCATTTGGTGGGAGGGAGAAGCTGGAGGCTTTTCTACTGAGCACACTTTTCCCTGTAATGATAGCGCTTGAATTAGCTACAGTAACATCCTGCCAGAATACAACAGAGGATCTCTTGCTTTGCTTTCCACTCCGTGTGTTACGTGACACCATGCCCACCAGCAAAAATGTTTTTTACATATATTTAATAGAAATATGCTCCAACATTTATCCTAATATGGAGAGGTGCTGTCAATGCTTCCTACGACACAGACCCACTAAACAACACTGGCAAGAGTGCAGTTTATAGCGAGGCTCGCCCTACTAACCAATCAGAGAAGAGCAATGATCTGCTTGATTTTGAAGTTTAGTAGTGGTAAGCAGTTTTCCTGATTTTAATTTCATAGGGTTGACTAACTCAAGGGCTTTGCAGAGTGTGGTGGAACATAAAGAGTGAAACAAAGCTGTATCAGAATGGACAGCTTATTCAGTCTTATGTCATAGTCATATGTTCCATTTGGCATGTTGAGGGTGTTTCAGTTCAGTGTTTGCTACTTTTTTCCGCTCTTAAATATGTGCATCATGAGATCCTTGTTTCCATTGTTTAACACTATTGCAAAGTTAAAAACTACCTTGAGGTTTTAGCCAACAGCAAGAAACAATAGTTTCAGGAAGAAGGATGAATGAATGTGACAGGTTTTGGCCAAAGCTCAGAGGTTTGATGAGTCTGTTAGAGGAGCAGGTTTAGATACTCACTACTCCTGGTTTCTGAAAACTTCATGTGACACTGGCTTAATAAGCGATTCAGAGATTTTCCTTTGTAAAATAAGCCAGGTGGAAACTTAAGTCATCGTTTACAATTGTGTCACTTCATCTGCAGTGTTCTAGGTCAAAAAGAGTATTAATTATTATTAGGCTAGCGATACAGAATATTACTCTCTCCAAAGTAAACTTGTGAAGGCTTATGGTATCTTGTGAGTTTTTTATGACCTTTTCAGAAAGAAAGTGATTTTGAAGTTTTGTTGGCTGCTGGATTCAGCAGGACTACGTGGTGAAAATGATATTTTTGTGACAATAAAACACTATGAATGATTTTATCATTTTATCTTCATGCTTTGCTAAATTTTAGGTTTCTACACTGTCAATTCTGATTAGTTAACCTTACTTGGAAAAAAGCATGAAAACTGAGCATGCAAACCTTGAAAAAACCAAGCAACCTGAAATAGTAAATGTATTTCTACTTACAAGTGCTTATTAAGTGTAAAACACTTACAATTTAGTTTGCACAACTAAAAGAACAGTGTACAATACTTAAAGATTTACTTACAGTGTACTCAAAACTTAGTATGGAGTTCTCTGAACTATTTTTTTAAAAAGTCATTTCAAGTTGAGTGTACTGTGTGCTGTCTTTCAAACGACACACTTATTTAAGCTGAGCAAACTAACATGACAGTTCCTAGAACTTTGAAGTCACTTTTACAACAGTCTGACTTGCTGGCTATAACCATGCAAACCCATCGTCTTGAAAGTATTAAGTAATGGTTAGTTGTGTAACTTTAGTGTTTTGCAGTAATACTTGCAAAACACAAAAAAGTGCATACTTGCACTAATGAAAAATGTAATTCGCCTTGGCAAATTATCTGCACTTGCACTTCACGGGGGAGCTGCTATGCAGCTGGCCAACTAACCGGTAGCAACTAAGTTGGGGTTCAGTGTCTTGCTCAAGAACACTTCAACATATGACTGGAGGAGCTGGGGATTGAACCAATAACTGTGAGATTGGTGGACAACCGCTCTACCTTCCTGCGCCACAATCTGTGGCAGCAGATGCATACGTAGGTCTAACTTTCATGCAATCATTTATGTCATGTCTCCCCATGCACACTTTATGTACCACCATCCATCCATCCATTATATGTAAACACTTACCCTGTTTCTGGTCGTGGGTGGGGGGGTCTACTTAAATCTCCAACCAAGCCGCCAGGAAATGTTAGTGTGGTCAGAGATTTTGTTATTGTGGCTGAAATGATATTTTTCATGTTTTGGTCAAAACCTACCCTAAGATGACTCTACTGTATAGCTTCATGTAAATATGAGCAACTGTGTGTCCCAGCAAGCAAGAGCAGCCAGATAGAGAGACTATTCAGAAAGGGGAAAAATAGTAGTCAGTCAGAGCAAATGAATTTCCAGAATGTAGAAACAAAGACCAAACTAGGTTAAGAGTTGAAAAATACACAGGGAAAATATCTGGGATGCTGAGGCTGAGAAGCACAACAGATGAACTGACAAAGAGTGAGTGTGGAGTAGCTGACTGTAAGTCGGTGACCTAACTGCAAATGACCTTCAGGTGTGTGGCTAGAAGAAATGCCTGCCAGTGGTGGAAAACATCTGTACTACACCTTTTTAATCTCTCTCTATGGAGGTTTTCAGTAAATCTACCTGGCAACTACCAGACATCATCTTGTCTAGGGTTTCAGGTCCAATAGCTCTTTCTTGGTTCTCTAATGAAGAGAAGATCTCTGTGTCTGCAGGTTGCAGAATTGATTAATCCCATTCATAGAGGAGATGAACACAGTTGTTAGTTTCAAGTTCAAACTCTTTAAACATTTGCGGAGAAGCTCAATTTGGTTCTTTGAAAAACCAAATGCAGTCCCAATGTTCCCACAGCAGTCGGGTGATAGAAACATCATCAACACGGCAATTTGCTCACTTTATCAAGCACAAGCTTTGTCTGGAGAAAAGTTCAGGAAAATTTCAGGATTCCAGGGCATTTGTAAAAGCTGCTTTTGATTACATTGATGAATTCTAGATTACTAAGGACGTGTGGGTGGGCAGCAAAGAAGGACTGATGAACCCTTAACAGCCTGTACATGTGAAGGTGTAATGGAGTGAAGAGATTCAAGGTCACAATGACTCCTCTTTAACTAGTGCAAGACTATTTTGTCAAGACCATTTGTTTATTTGCCAAGATGCTCATGAAACATTACAGTTGTTTTATTTTGTGTGTGTGTAAAGTGACCTTGGGCTATAGGAAATGTGAAAAGGAGTGAAAAAATTGTCCTTTCTTACCATAAAAGCAGGTTGATAGTGCAGTTATGATGGGGATTTCAGTACACAAATAAAGCCTAAAAGGGTTCATACAGCAACATTGACACAACATGCTCCATTAATTAGATCTGGAAGCAAAATGTCTTTGTGGAATTACAGCACCTCAAGGACAAATACTAATTTTGTCTTTACTTGGAGCTTACAACAGAATCTCCAGTAGCCACCGTTCTATCAAGTGAGGCAAGAGGAAGAGTGATCTCTGTGTTGCACAGTCTGATGCGCCATAAAAACTGTAATGGTTTGGAAAGGTCACAACCTTTTGATTCAGACACATAGCAGGCGGCAGGAGGAGGAGGGAGAGTAGAAGGTGGGTGGCAACACAGTAGGAGAGCCACATTTGTGAGAAGACACATGAATAAAGAGAATAGCATCATATTTTGGCTTGTGAGGGGTGGGGAGAACCTAAGTGGAATCGCCAGCAGAGCAAAGACATTACACAGCATGTTGCATTTATATTGCGTATTACCTGGTACAGGGCCGTCGATGTGAGGATTTAAAAAAGGAACAAAGGAGACAAATGCAAAACACAAAATGCACACTGCTTTATTATCTGTCCCAGTTGTAGTGTAGCAATTGATGTGGCCATGCAGAGGGATGTAGCTTCATAGTGTACAGCTAAGACATTTCTTTTAAAAGATGTGTGGGTTTGAGCATCACTGATTTCCCCAGTGCTGAGAGATTCATGTGATTTCACACAAGTCTCTCTATGACGACATGCCACAGTCAGCTGTACTGGTTTAAATTAAGTACATTTGGAACAGCTCCCCGGGGTGTCTCACTGTTCCAGGAGGTGCAGAAGAAATATATGAAATGTTCATCAGCGGTGCTTCCCAGACTCCCTCACTAGACTAAATGAACATCCCCTGTAAGAAAGGACAATGAAAGTGGCCACAGAATAAACACTCATTTCACAAGCCTTCTTATGATAGAGCTGAGTGCACAAGATGCATGTGACAGATGTTTTCACACAATGCTTGAAAAAAATTTTAAACTGTGAGAATTGTATATTATGCTTGTTAACAAGATTATGGTGCCTATAAAAAGTATGCACCACCCTCATATATTCTCACCATTTATTTCTTACAATAATGGTCAATTTCATTTTGCAGACAACTAATATTTAATGTCAAAATGAAAGCAGTTTTTTACAAGGATTGTTCTCTGGCCAAGTCAATAACCAGACCGCATTCCATCTGCTGAAGAGGAGATTGAAGAGAGAAACCTAAAAAAACACCACCTTAAGGAGGCTGCAGTAAAGGCCTGGAAAAGCAAATCAAAGATCCAACAATTTGGGGATGTCAGTGGATCCCAGTTTTTACAGTTATTTTTTAGTTTTACAGAGATTCGCAACCAAACAAAGTTGTATTTACTTTTATTTACATTAAAATTATTGTTCCAATACTTTTTCTCACTTAATATTTGGGTTGTCTGATACAAAAGGGTGCATCTCACCGTAAAAACAATTCAACAAAGGTTGTAATTCCTTTGTCTCATGTCTCATTTTTGAGCTTGAGCCCAAATGTCTTGAGTGTGCAGCAAAAATAACGATAAATAATCAGAATGATTTGCCTTCAGAGGGGAAACCGTGAGTGTTTCCCTAAAAATCTTAAGGACCGAAAATGTGCTTCTTCAGTTTGAATCTTTCACAGCTATACATCAAAAACACTTCTAATCCACAAGGTTTTATGCAAACTGCCCCCTTTTAGAGCCAAACCCTGTGTCTATGGTGACACGGGCCTTTATCCAGTGTCAGAATGTGACTCCCTAAGTGGATACATTTGAAGTTTCATGTCCAAAAAGTTTCAATAAGACACGTGTCTTGGTAATGTCCCCAGTGTGGGACTAATAAAAGTTTATCTTATCTTATCTTCCCTCACATTCTGACTTGTTCCTCACTAATGTAAACTCTGTACCCGTAATATAATTCTCTTCTGATTGTGTCTTCAATTCATCACTAACCAATAATCTCTCTGCCAGTATCACTTGAACCAATTAATCAAAGGAAGCCTTTTTTTAAATATAGTATTCCAACTATTTTTGCAACTTACCTGTCTTTTAATCATTCATTGCATAACCCACGTCCTCCGCATCACCTTCACAATCTCCAATATTTGTAGGGGCTTCAGCACCAGCAGCAGCATGTAGACTCTGTGGGATCTTAATATGAGCCTGTGCTAAATGAAAATGCTTCACATTATTGGAGTTTAATTGCAAAAAATGTCTGTATTGCTTTCATCAAACAAAATCTTATTATTTCCATTTGATTTCTCTTCATTTAAATATGAAGCAGTTTCCATGCAGTGTTTAACAGCTTACATTCATTTCCTTGTTTGACTTGGTTCTGAGAGCTTAACAGTTACTTTGGTATAAGTACAGTGTTATGGCTAGAAGGTAATGGAGAAAGTGAAAATATGCTTGTGTGTCTGTGTGAGGCGGGATCTCATGTCTCAATGTGACACTGTCTACAAAAAGACTAATTAGAGGAGCAGAGAAGGATATTTCTATTGTGTTTTCTTCTTGATATAAATGGCTTTATTTCATAATTTGACACCTGCTCTGTGGGAAACAGTTAGTTATTAAATTGCTATTTTGCACTTGTTTGAGGTTTTTTAAGCCATTTTTTAAAGCCATCTAAAAAGTTGATCCAGCTGTTACTGACTGGTGAATCCCACATTTATCTTTGGTTTCTGTCATGACAACCTTTGTTCTCCAAAGAGCTGCATTTTTTGCATTGTCATTTCCAAGTTAATTAGTTACCACTGCCATGCAACGGTAGGTAATTACCAACGTTAGCAACATGTAACTACATCACAGTCCCAAGTCTCAACTTTAATTTGTGTGTTCACATTAATAAAATATGAACAGTGAAATCCATCAGTCTAAAAAAAAAACTGAAAAAAGAATTAAAAAATCGCTCTAACTTTGTGTCCAGCATCATGCATGATGGTGTGTAAACACAAATCTATTTCATATAAGTGTAAGTATGTTAATCAGTCATAATTTAATAAACTTTTATTTATTTTCTTTGAGCCTTGCAAAATAGTGCCCAGGTTATTATTGTGTTTGTCTATAATGTGATTAGCAGATCATAAACAAAGAGTTTCAATTTCTCATTAAGACATGGTTCAAAGGTTGGCAACACAAGAACAGAAAGATGGCTCCGTTTATTTTAGTTGTCATCACTGTTTTGTAGCTCCTGAACACGCAGTCATTACCAGTCTATGAGGGTAAGAGTTAAGTATTTGCAGAGACTTTAAATTAAGAGTTCAAAATAAAATCTTCAGCTCTATTGAAATCCCCTAACAGTTTGCACTTGGTAGAACATATAAAACCTAATTCTCACAATTTGTAAATTAAACCTATGTACTTGTTTTGAAATGTTATGTTTTTGAGCATCTTTAATACATTTAAGATGCCTTCAACAAGTAGGTCAGAGCCACTGGAGTTCCTTAAGGTGCGTTTGGACATCGAGCGACTGCAGCTGCTCATAATGTTTGTAATAAAAACATGGCAGCAGAACGTCTCCCCATCATTGTTGCTCCTGTAAATGTGCACAGCAAGTTACACCCATGTGCCATAGGTCTTGTGTAGGTACCCAGTAGTCTGATGTGTACCTCCCCAGAAATGTAATTGGATGTTGCTGCAACAACTACGATCGGTCAACTTAGCCATTTTGACTCTTAATCCATTAAGTGGCCGTAAACACCTTCTTATCCATCTTTCTTTCCTGCTTTGTAATTACGTCAGTAAAAGTAAAATCTGTTATCTTCAATCAACATTATTAAACAAAACTCACTACAGTGGTGAAGAAACTCAACGTGGTGGTAGAGAAACCCCACTTGTATAACTTCTGCGTACAGTAAGTGCAACACAGGACAATAAATCAGTCTATAGGAGTCTATTTTTTCTTACCTTTCTCAGCCACAGTTCAGAAACATCAGTGTCAGCCCCCAAATGGCACATCATTGTGAGAACTGATCAGCATCCTGCCTGGAAAATCCCTCAGACAAACAAAGGAATAAGGGTTTGCTGAATAGGTAAATCTCTGTCCTTGTGTGTAAGCAGATCTGTAAATGTGATCTTCTCGCAAAGTAACACAACAGTCTGTGCACCAACACATCCCCACATCCCCCACACTTTCCATTGAAAGCTATTATGTCCCCTTCACAGTTCAGTCAATTGGTTTGAAAGGTCACCCCACCATGGCATACAAACTTGTCTAAACATTAATTTGATGCATGAGGCAGGACTAGGGATGATTCAGCACCAGCACATTTAATTTGGTATTTAAATACTTTGACTGAGCTGCACATTACTCAGCCTAAAAGCTCACTGTGCTAGAAACCCTGCTGATGTGTCACAGTGTCATTTCACACAATTGGGGACTTGGGATGGGGAACAAAAGGAATACTAAGAAAGGCATAGGATTTTTTTTTTCAAGTTTATATTTGGAGCTATATCAAGGAAAAAGCTGATTAACATTCTAAAGTCCTTTGTGTGGGCAGCAAATGTGTGACCAAGGAATCATGCAAATTATACAGATGCTTCAATATGGAGGCTGAACTGAAAGAGTAAAATTGATTTACTTTAGTGCTAGTTCTCTGTAGTTTATTCTATTGTTTGTTATTTGGCTCAGCCTGCCAGTACTGTCTACTACAGTGGGAGAGTTTTACTGCATATGCAAGTGAATATTACAGTGTAAATGGTAAAAGTGACTCAGTACATGCTATCATTCCTCTCCTACAAACAATACACTAAACATTCAGAAGCTTCTCATTTGCAGGTGGCAGCGAGCATCACTTTTGATGATTAAAATGACAAGCAGCAGAAGGTTGTGTCAAATGCTCCTAATAAACGTAGAGAGTAAGTGATGTAAATGAGTAAGTGATAATACGTTGTTCAGCCAAATTCCTCTCTCAGAGCTGGTGTCTGTAGTTTGCTTAAAGGGATTTTATGAAAATTACCTCACATATAAAACAAATCTCTAGAACAGCCTTCTTCCACCTACAGAACATTGCCAAAATTAGGAGCATCCTGTCTCAAAGTAAAAGGTAAATGTTCTGCACTTACATAGTGCTTTTCTACCTATTGTCACTCAAAGCACTTTACACTGCTTCTTATTCACCCATTCACACACACACTCACACACCGATGGGGGAGCTGCTATGCAGCTGGCCAACACTCACCGGGAGCAACTAGTTGGGGTTCAGTGTCTTGCTCAAGGACCCTTCGACATGTGACTGGAGGAGCCGGGGATTGAACCAACAACTGTGAGATTGGTGGACAACCGCTCTACCTTCCTGTGCCACAGTCGCAGTGATGCCGAAAAACTGGTCCATGCATTTGTTACCTCTAGGTTGCACTACTGTAATTCCCTACTTTCATGATGCCCCAGTAACTCCCTAAAGAGCCTGCAATTAATCCAAAATGCTGCAGCAAGAGTGCTGACTGGAACTAGCAGGAGAGATCATATTTCACCTTCACTAGCTTCTCTCCATTGGCTTCCCATTAAATCTAGAGTAGAATTTAAAACCCTGCTTCTTACATATAAAGCTCTGAATGGTCACGCTCCATCTGAGTCAACTGTGGCGCAGGAACGTAAAGCAGTCGTCCACCAATTGTAGTTGTTGGTTCCTCCGATCACATGTCGAAATGTCCAACTTAGTTGCTCCCGGTGAGTGTTGGCCAACTGTGTAGCAGCTCCCCCATCTGTGTGTGTGTAATTGTGAGTGCAAATGGGTGAATAAGAAGCAGTGTAAAGCTCTTTGAGTGCCAATAGGTAGAAAAGCGCTTTATAAGTGCAGAACATTTAACATTTAACATTCATAGTTCCATATCATCCCAGTAGACCACTTCAATCTCAGAATGCAGGCCTACTTCTGATTCCCAGAATTTCTAAAGGTAGAATGGGAGGCAGAGCCTTTAGCTATTAAATTCCTCTCCTGTTGAACCAGCTCCCAGTTCAGATTCAGGAAGCAGACACCCTCTCTACTTTTAAGTCTAGGCTCAAAACCTTTGTCTTTGATAAAGCTTATAGTTAGTTATAGTTATGATGCTATAGGCTTAGACTGCTGGGGGACACACCCCCCAATGCACTGAGCTCCTTTCCTACTCTTGACCCTCTACTCTCTCTGTAACTCTGTGTGTTCTCTCCCGTAATTGTCTTTCTCCTTCTCCATCTCCCTCTCTGTCCCTTTCTGCAGGTGTCCCCGGCTTTGGAGCTGTGTGTTTTCCAGTGTGCAGCTATTGGTCCTACCAACCTGCCTGATGTTTTGTTGTTCTTTCTCTCTCTGCTTTCCACTCTACCCTGAGCCTGGTTCTGCTGGAGGTTTCTTCCGTACGGTTGCCTAGTGCTTGTTCAAGGGGGATTTGGTAGGTTTTCTCGATACATCTTTATAGTCTTTATTATATAAAGTGCCTTGAGATGACTTTATTCACAACAAAGTTTAATTGAAATTGAATTAAAACCGTATGATTTGAGCTTAATTGACATTGAATTTAAAGATATCATGACATGCACAATCAAACCCTTGCAGATGATCCAAAATGCGAAGCTCGCCTCATTTTTAATCACCCAAAAAAGACCCATGTCACACCACTCTTCAGATCTCTGCACTGGCTTCCTGTAGCTGCTCACATCAGGTTCAAAGCTCTGTGTCTTGCCAACAGGGTGATCAACTCAACAGCTCCTGCTGACCTCAACTCACTGATTCAAGTCTACAATCCTTCCCGTCCGCTGCGGTCTGCCAATGAACAACGTCTGGTGGTCCTAGCACCGCACAGAAGGCACCAAGCAAAATCTCTTCAGCGCAATGATCCCATGATGGTGGAACAAGCTACAAAACTCTGCACACTCAGCAAAGCCACTTCCAATATTATAGTGTTAAATTCTTTGAAGAAATCAACAAACAGTCCTGGTCTATACATATAACACTGTATTTATATAGTTAGGAGCATAAACCTTGATGAAGCAGGACATTTAGCCAGGGTGCTGTATTTCAACAGTAGAGCATTTTCATGTGACATGCTTGATAAGGTTTTATCACCTATATTTCCCCTGTACACAGATTGCATCTCGGATGTTTAACGTTATGTTATGTGGTATCTTACGCATGTAAAAAATAATACTGCTATGAGCAATAGCTTGTGTGAAAGTATGTGAAGCCTCTAGGTTTAACTTGGAAGGTTCTTAGCTTTAAATTAAAGCCAACAAAACAGACTGAAAATGAAAACGGGTTAAATTCCACCATAACAATAAGTTACATTACAGCTAACATTATACATCATTTATGTTAATCTTTCTTACCTGCCGTGGGTGGGGAAAGACAATCATGATCAATTTGACAAGTGTCAGTAGCAGCTTTCACAGTTACACCGGACAAAGAGGAGGCCGTTTGCTCTGCAGCTAAATCTTTATTTTTCCTTTCATAGATATTCTCCATTTTCTGTTGTCTGACAAAGTTCTTCAACAAAAAGTTGCTTGGGACAACACAGTTAATTAGCTGCACCTTAAAACTTTGTCTTTTGTGTCAGATAATCACCTGCATCTGGATCTTTTGGTTTTATTTTGGAACTTTTGGAAACAAGCGAAAGAACAAGTTTCTCAAAACAAAGTTTTTAGATTCTGCAACTGTTTCTTTGTAATGATTTACAACGGAAGTTAAGCCTGATATGTACTTTCTAATTAGTTTTTCAAACAATGTCATTGATACTGAGCATAATGTCACAGGCTTACATTCATTTAACAACTTCAGATGAGTTGTTTTTTTTTGCCAGAGGAACCACAGTAGTAGTAGGACCTGCACAATTTCTCGGCTTTGAACTGCTGCTATTACTAAAACCAGGGCTTGTTGTAGCTCTGCAGTACTTGAGAGTCTGCACAACCCTTGGTTCCTGAATGCCACCCTCTTCCCATTGTGGTCCAACTATGATGCTATTATAAAACTTGATGACATCCCAAGCAGAATTCAGTGCTTATTTATGTTTGACCTTTAGTTTGCATTCAACTTAACCTTGCGAATTCCTCATTAATTATCTTCTGCAGAGAATTTAGAGAATTATTTCCCTGTTGCTGTTCGCTTAATGTTAGAAAACCACCTAATAACCTTTTAGTAGATGTAGTTCCCCTTATAATACGATATCCATTAACTAACCACATCTTTTACATAACGGGTGCCCACACGTTTTTGGCTTGTGAGCTACTTATAAAATGACCAAGTCAAAATGATCTACCTACTATAATAATACGAAAAATATATTTATTTATGAATATATTGAGAATTCTTTATATGCACAATATATGTTGGTGTAGCTTGCATAACTACATGAACCCATATTGCGCAATACAACTCTGTACATTTTTTTTCCCATTCCCTTACTCTGATTACTGAACTGAGCACTGAATAGAATACTGTAGATACTGAATTAGCCAGGGATGCATAGTCCGGACAGTAGCTGCTGATAGCCAGCCTCAAGCTGAGATTTTAGTTCCTTCACCCTTCTTCTTCTCAGTTCGCTTTTCGGAGGGAAGTCAGTGTTGTAGTTTTTATGAACAGTCCGAAAGCAGATGAGGCAAACGCACTTCGAAAATGACACAGTGAAACAAAGTCCACCTCCCCCACTCATTTTTATACCCTCTCTTAAGTTTAAAAAAAATAAATTGGAGGCTATCTCGCTAGCTTGCTAGAGTTTTGCAGCACCTGGCGCCGATGTATGCATGCACATGCGCGGTGACCCATGTGTCACAAAGGGTCAGATGTCAGACTGGCTGCCCTGTACATCAATCAAGTGACAAATTTCAAAGTGAGGACGGATGATGGGCTGATGTCTACTTTGTTAATTCCATGCGATCTACCCACACTACCTTTGCGATCGACCGGTCTATCGCGATCGACGCATTGGGCACCGCTGCTTTACATCATTAATCATCTATTCAGTGCAATCATGTTTGATTCAATAAATTATGTGTTGTATGTATGGATAATAGGCCTACTGCCCATTTAATTAGTGTGATGGTGGTGTAAAAAACACAGATGGAAGGAGGTAACACTAAATCCTGCCAAATCTAGGATCAAGGATCAATCAAAGATTGAAGCATGAATAGACTGCCAGCTGTATCTGACAGAAGAAGAGAGATCAGTTCAGGAGCAGAGTGTGAGACAGACTATACCAGCTATCGCTCCTGTGAAAAAAACCTCTGTGGATGGGTGCTAATGAGAACAAAGCTGCAGAACTGAATGCTCCGTTTGAAGGCTCCTGTAGCCGGATGACTGATGTAACACCAAAACCATACACAGTCATTACAGGAGTGAACAAAACACATGAACAGGTGTCCTGTCGTCATACGGCTCCAAACATTGATTTCTGCCCAGCTTTCTGTAACTGTGTTTGGGTATTGGGAGTGTAACCTGCCTTCTTTGCTTCTCATAGTAATGTTTAAAAATCACAATACACTGACTGCATTTATTACACCTTGCAGTTGAACTGCAGATTATATTATATTGTGTATGTACTACTGTGCAAACAGCATTGCTCGGACAGACCCCTCATTCACCTCCCCTCACTGTCTCTCTGCATATGTAGTAGACCAGGGGTGGCCAACCAGTCAGAGACTAAAAGCCACATTTTTTACTGTGTTACCGCAAAGAGCCACATCATACACATTGGCACACATGAACATCACCCCATCTCTTCCTCACACAAACACACACACACACACACACACACCTCGGCTCAGCCAGATCTATTGTAAATGTCACACACCAACGTGATAATGATGAATAAAATTGACTCCTACAGTACTAAGACCACAGGCCAGTCATTTTCAACAATGATCATTGTGTGCACTGTCTCACAGACACAAACTCCCAACCAAGTTCAACCAAACCCACAAACAAAAATATAATAATTTAGAATAGTGTTTTTCTTTTACTATGCGTGTTGCTTAGTGGGACTTCTGGCATTCCTTGCCTTGAACAACCCTCCAGATATGTAGAGTCTACATATCTGGCTCGTATTCCGTTGTTGCCACTCGAAGCAATTCTTTCACATGGGTGTCAGTCAGAACAGATCAATGCTTTGATTTCACGTGTTTCAGCGTAGAAAACAGACTTGCAGACGTATGTTGACCCAAACATTGACAGTATCTTAAGCGCAGCCGTTTGACATTAGGGTATTTTTCCATTGGCACACTTTTCCAGATCTCAATGGTCCCTTCCCTTAAAGCAGGTTTCAGTTGGTCCTCCTCACAAAGATCGATCATCTCCAACTCAGCCGCAGCCTCATCTGTGACTAGCGGGGCTTTCAAAGAGTCCGTCTCCGCATTAAATGGGTCGACGAGGAACATAATATGTGGCCTTTTCAGTTATAGATCACGGAACCGGGTCACAAAGATTTCGTGCACGTTTTCAACCAAATTGTTTACTCAAATGATCTTGTCCCTACTGGGAAGCTTTGCGGTATTTTCATCTCACGCACATGTGTGTTTGACGAAAATACTGTATTGACTGAAGTGAAGCGAACACGTACATTAAAAAAACACAAACACAACTTAAGCAGGAATTGTGAGGAGTTAGTAGTTAAAGCAGTTATGCTTTGCACAACTGTTGTACTGAAAGGAATCAGTGCTAACCACTGACCCACCCAATAAAACTGATCCAAACTTAGAACTGTCTAGTTAGTCAAGTACAAACAGAAGTGGACTTTAGGCAAAGTAAGCAATTGCCAAGGGACAAAAGGCTTTTCATAACACCTAAGATGAGCAAGATGTCATCTTCTGCTGGACTGTCACTTTGTGTGTCACTTTGTGTGCTTCTTTTATAATTATACACCGTGGTTACTAATAGTGAAACACATTTAAAAGTACTTAAAATAAGATTGCTGTTTTCCAACAAATGCTGAACTAATCTTGGTAACACTTCCCAGTTCTGTGGTCAGATGGTAATAAGTTCTCCCACCACAAATCGTTCGGCACCAGCTGATCAACCTGTTGCTATACAAACTTATCGCTTTTTCATCACCCTTTCAGATGATCAAACAACATTATTATGGTTGTCTGAACTGCAAAGTTTGACAGTTTGATGAGTCGCTTAAAGTTTAGTCATTTGTGTAGAGAGAGAGAAGAATAGAGGGGAGAAGACACATCCCTGAGGGACACCAATGCTGGCTTACAGTGTGCGAGATGTAACCACCCATCTGCACCCACTATATACTGTTGATCTGGACACTCACCAACAGATGGGAAAGGACAAGATTTCTGGAATGATGGTGTTGAATGCTGAGCTTAAAATCTGCATCACAATCCGTGCATATGTCCAAGGGCAGTTGATATGTTCCATGACTGTCGACCTGTTTATATCATGGACAAACTGCAGGAGTTTCTATCAGGGGCCCTGTGATGTCTTTCAGGTGGTTTAACAATAGTGGTTTACAGGACTTCTGGACCAGTCCTGTAATAGAAGCTTAGGATGTGAAATATAATGTAATACTTGACGGTTAAGGGGACTCATGGTTAAAGGAGCTTTGTAGCAGTGATCAAGTATTTTAGGTGCACCGCATGTCCTATCTGTAGTCCCTGAGTACCGTGTAAGTTGATTCAAGATGTTTTTGCTCTAAGCTGTTATCTGATTGGCTAATTATTGCAGCACATCAATTACACATCAAAGTCTTACAGGCCTGAGATGGGATGTAAATAGTGACCAGTACAAATTAAAGGTTTCACAGTTTACAAAGTTTGTAGGTTTGCTTCACACTTGTGACAGATATTTTATGTCCTTTTTTTTGGAAACTTTTTTGTGCTTTTATATCTCTGATCAGCATCACTAGGTCTAGAAGAGAAGAGATTGCTTGCAGTTTGAGGCAAATTTAAAATTGAACTGGACCACCAGCTAACAGCCTCCAACTGCAAGCAATCTCTGCTCTTCTAGACCTAGTGATGCTGATCAGAGATATAAAAGCACAAAAATGTTTCATACCAGTAGTCTTGTTTCAGCTCTGAGCACAACACATTTTTTACTAAAATGTACTAAATGTACTAAAATAAAGTTTTAAAATACTGGACGCTTAAATTATGAAGCATGATCTGCCTTGGATTTAATTCTGTGGATGTTGAGTCCCCTGGTTTAAGGTAACACAGCCCAGTAAGACTGTGTAATCATGTTTATGGCTGATAGTGGTAAACTTTTTTCAGCACGACTTATTATCATAGACCAATCAATTTCATGTTCTTTGTGAATCTATGATGATCTCAACATGGTTTGGTAGGTGTCTGATACCTGGTACAGCAGCAGCTGTGGGTGGATGACTGGTGTTTACATGTTCTGGAGTCTACTGGCTCATTTTAATGTCAGTCCGGGCTGATACAACTTTCTGATGCAAATGTGCAAATAATTTGTGCTGGAATAAGATTTTCATTATATGGTGCTTCTTTTCTTTTCATTGCTAATCATTTGCATCTGCAAAGGATATTATGCAAATATTGGCAATGGAAACAAATTTAAGCAAAATCAATATAAATTAATTCATGCCGGTATTCTGCCCCCAAATGTCATTGTTATAAAATAGAATTAGCCTTGCAAAAGGTTTGGTTTGGAAGGATCGTGGGGATCACCAAATCAGTAAAACCTCTGAATTTGACTCTTCTTATGAAAAACTACTTTTTATTTTGAATTTTATGTCAGCAGTACTTTTGAAAAAAGCTTGGGACGGGAAATAGTGTATTTACCACTGTGCTACATCACCTCTTCTATTAACAACATTCAGAAAATGTTTGGGAACTGAGGAGACCAACTGCTTTAATTTTTGTCTCCCTTAGCATTTCAGTTGCTCAACAGTTCAGGATCTTCTTTGTCATATTTTTTACTTTATAAAGGTCTAAATTGTTTCACTTGGTGACATCTCTGACCTTGGTTCACTTGGTGAAAACTGGCAGACCAGCCATGACTTCCATCCAACCATCCATTCGTCATCTTAACTGCTTATCCTGAACCATGGCCCTTCTAGATCTGAGGTTACAGTGCTAACCACTCCACCACTGTACTGCCCCTTCCTGACTTACAAAAGATTTTAAAAACTTTTCTTGTCCACCGGACACTTTTCCACTTGACCTCTGTCTATTTTTAATGAGTTGCAGCTCAAAGGGAGTAGTGTTTCTGGTTCTTGTTTACATCTGGTTATTTTTGGTAGACTTTTATGGTAACTTGCATTTCTGAATGCAGCAGAAAACCATTTACTGGAAGTTGCTTTCAGAGGTGTTTCTGAGTCCATGCTAATACTGGTTTGTGGCATTTTCCTTTGCTAGATTTCCCTGGATTCTGTAAATGCTCGTAAGTACACTGTTATCCAAAAAGTTGGAATAATTTTGTTTTCAGGCACATTCCTCTTTTTTGCAAAGGTTAATTGTGGTTTAATTTTTTACTGTGTAACAGTGTATATTTTAAACAGTGGGTATTAAAATCTTCAAATTCTTGGGGTTGTGATAGTGATTATTTTTGACAATTTCAACTCTCATCAAACTTTCAGTGATAATCAGCATTAAATCAACTATAACCCATTTAATATTTAATACATTTAATATTACAGCCTTTTCCCAGTAGACTCAAAAAACCTTTCAAAGGCGCATTAATCTGCCCTGCAAGAACTCTACTGGAGTGTGTTGCTCCATTAACGTAGTAGTAGTAGCGAGTAGTAACGATGTAGTCATGGTCATCCTGCTTTTCCAGAGGTCCTCCAGATGACATCATGGGAACTTTCATGATGATGTCATCTGGAGGAGTTTTTCAACTAAAAGAAAGGAAATATTTTAATATAGGGAAATAGGAAGGAAGATTATAAATATTAATGTACATTTACACACAAAATTAAAGCAATAGAAAATTAGCGAATGCTGCTTTTCCCCAATGACTACTTGTATTAATGACCACTGCAACCGAGTAAAAAATAAGGGGAATATTACGTTATGCCTCTATTGTCAGGTACAAAGAAAAATTAAACAACATTGTGGTTATGGCATTAAATATTATTGTGAGGGACAGAGAGTATGTGGATGTAATTCGTAGAGATACTTCACCAGCCCCACAACACCGATTTTAAATTCATTTAAAAAGGTTATGGTAATTGTGAGGCCAGCTGAAGAATTTCAATATTGCACTGATATAGTGAACAGACTGAGACAGTCTCAAATCTGTCCAGATCAGCTTTATGAGCTGTATCATGTCAGTCAGTGATCATTCTAGAGGCAGTGTTGTTTTGGTCTGCATATTCCTTCTTTCTTTGGTTTAGTTAATACAAATGATTAAAATCCTTTTCCAGAAAAGTTCGGACACCGTGTAAAATGTCAATAAAAAAATAGATGCAAAGATTTGCAAATCATTTAAAACCTTTTTTAAATTATAGTTCAACACATACAAATATTTGCCATTTTAATTTGATGTCAGCTAAATGTATCAAATACTTTGGGACAGGGACGTATTTGCCACTGTGCTGTATCACAATGCTCTGTAGGTGTTTGGAAACTGACGAGACCAACTGGTTCAATATTTAGTATGGAAAAGTATTTTCCATTCGGATTTAGAAAAGGGTTTCAGATGCTCCACATTTCAGGACCCACTTTGTCATATTTTTTACCTTTTAAGGTTTTTTTGACCTACACAAAATGGTCCTTAACAAATACACTATTCCTGTCTTTTAGGGAAGCATCAACTGAAACTCCAGCTTTCTTAGGAAATTACTAAAACTCCTCTAAGAATAAATATTTGTGCTTTGTGTATTAATATTTACATCTTCAGTAGGAAACATTTAGGATGAGCCACTCTGAGGCTAATGAAGTAATTTGTCATCTTCATTTCCTGGAAATATGAGATCATGTGTCATGAGCAAAGAAAATCTGCAGCCCCAGCAATTTTAATCAGGACGTGTGTCTTGTTTAAGAGAATGAGTTTTCTAATAGGACATTAAAGATGTTTTTTGAAAAAAGTTTGTTAAACCTCTGAGGGATATAACATTATTCTAAGATGTGGAAGCTCAAAAGAAGCTTTGCTATCAACAGATGACTCAAACCTTTCCTGAACATTGGTTGAAAAGCCTCTAGAGCTGAAGACCTACCATGTACCTTACCTATCAGATGGCACACCTGAGCCTCATTCATACGTGGATTTCATTTAAATTTAACAATTTGAGATATACTAAAGTCATGGTGAACTTGTTTCTCCAGGTTTAGTCAGTGTAAACAAGAAAACCTCTAAGATTTGAACTGTCCTGGAGCAGGAAGTTTATCAAACGATAAATGTGCTGTTCTTATGGAAGCAAACCATTGAAATTAGGGGAGATGATAAAAAGTGGTTTGCCTTTCTAAAGTGTTGTGTAATACAACAATACTGTCAGAGTTTAGACTAAAGACCCAAGTGCATGACTACAGAGACAGTTCCATACACAAGATGGGTCGTCCTTCCTGACTAGGTCAGCACTGGAACACAACATCAAGGGTGGCACGTCTTGGAGTGGCACAATATTCCATTAGGACTATGACTCATCACCTAGTGACATGGAGACCAGTACTCACCATGACTAGATTAGATAGACACTAGTACTTAAACATAACAAAAAACTTACCATGAACTAACATCGAAAACCAGGAGCTTGGTACTTAACCTAACATGAAGTTATCTAATGTGTGTATAGGGCTGAGAGTTTACTGAATGTTGTTGTAACTTTACTTTCACCTGTTCCCAGTTTCTCGTCACACTTACTTGTTCTGAATATAATGATTCACCATCAGATCAGTGGACATGCAATGATGGTGCCAACAAGGATTCAAGTTTAATTTGTCAGACACCTGCACAACACTTTCTACATTCAAGCTTTTTTGTCAGGGTGAAAAATGTGTTTCTGCCTCTGTCTTTTATTATTCTGATGCAGCCAGTGGGAAACTTGGCTGTGCCCAAGTTTTGGGACTCATAATATATGGCCATATAATAATATACAAAGGCAGTTGTCCACGGACCACAGGGTCAGTGGTTCGATCCCCAGCCCTGGCTATATGTCGGAGTGTCTCTGGGCAAGACACTGAACCCCTAACAGCCCATTCCCCTCCCCAGCTGTGCAGTTCCAGTACAAATTGGGGAGGGTTGCATCAGGAAGGGCATCCCGTGCAAAAACTGCCAAATCAACATGCGGACAATGGTCTGCTGTGGCGACCCTGAACTCCCGTGAGTTCAGGGTCGACTCAAGTCAAAAGGACTATATATATATATATATATGGTCTAGTCAACATCCAGGATTAGAACATCAGCATTACTGATCTGACTCTGGATCTGTTAAACCAAATTTAAAGAATGGGGCCGTAGTTCTTTTTTGCCCTGTTTTTGCAAATCACTACATCACTAAGTAGCTCCAGCAAGCAATACTGGCGGTTTTAATCACAGATTCAGTTACCTGGTTTTACCAGTTCTTCGATCTAACTTGAAAAAAAAAAACGGGATTTATTATGTGGGATAACTTTCATGAGACCACTTTCGCGGTCTCATTTCTATAATATCTTCATTATGTTAAGAGCAAATTCAAGCACAGTGAAAACGTGAACACAGGTTAAAGTAACTCTGCAACTGGTTCGCGTGCATTTTATTAGGACCTATAATAGATATCAAATCATTGTATTGTCTCTGTTTATTTGCAGATGCTTTAGTTATTTTTAATGTTTACATCTGAAGACAAACTGGATAAATATTAAATGTTATGAAATTTGAGTGGAGCATTTCACGATTTCCTCAGTCTTAACTGTTGCTTTAAAATTATTATTTTAAAATGTTGTAGTAATTATTTTTGATCTGTATTACCTTTTTCACTTAACTAGCACACTTGTTGCTGATGTTTTTCTGCCACTAATTTACCATTTTCATGTGGTTCTATTTAATTTGCACTTTAGTTACTGCTTGAACATTCATGTCTGTGGCACACAAGTCATTACTGCACACTTACTTTGCTCATACAGTTGTACACAGTCCATATTTCATTATTTATATCTAGTTTACTAGCAAAGGAAGAATTTCAGTAGATAAGGAAACATCTTTTGCCCACTGTGAAAATGACATTAAATGCTTTGATTTGATTTGATTTGACTTGAAGATGACTCAAGACATGGAGTTTAGGACTGTCTAGTGTTGACTTTACTCAGGACTTGTTTAAGTTGACTCAGGAACCGACTTGAGCCTTGGTAGTCAAAACGTGACTTACCTGAAACTTGCAAAACAACGACTTTGACCCATCTCTGCTTTAAACACATTCACTGCACTCAAGTGGTCAACATTTAACAAACTGTTTAACACACAAACCAATTGGCTGCACCAATGATGATTTAGATGAGCAACTCATTACCTCTTTATTGGTCCTGTAGTCTTTGAGATGACCTGTAACCCTAAATATCAGCAGATTGCTCTAATTATAATACAGTATTATGCTCGGCCTATGTCATGTTATATACTCATATCTTATCATCCTAATCAGCCCATCTGGAGTTGGAGGGACCTCCTGTTCATACACTATTTAAATCCAACACAATATCTTTTTTACATTGATTAAACCTGAGAATTAACCTAGTCGAGCAGGGTTCGAGATTTTGGACATTTTTCTGAGACAAGTTCAACATGACTTTGAAAGAACCAACAGATCAGGAATTTTATCAAATCATATGTGTTTATCCAAAGAACATTTTAAAGTAATTTCAGTAGCAATATACAGCTCTGTCATAACAGGATAATGGTAAATGGTAAATGTTCTGCACTTATATATCACTTTTCTACCTATTGGTACTCAACAGGCTTTACACTGCTTCTCATTTACTCATTCACATTCACAATCACACACAGATTGATGGGGGAGCTGCTAAGCAGCTGGCTTACCAGGAGCAACTAAGCTGGGGTTCAGTGTCTTGCTCAAGGACACTTTGACATGTGACCGGAGGAGCCGGGGATAATCCCAACAACTGTGGGATTGATGGATGGCCGCTCTAACTTCCTGCACCCCAGTAATATTTTGGATATAAAAAGATAACATAGAGGTAATATGTAGCTTCATAGTAAAAATGTTATAGGGGTGTAATATCTCATTAGAAAAAGACGATAATGTTTCTGTAGTAACAGTGTGAAAGGATTATGTTAATAATTAAGATATTAAAATAATATCATAGTAATTACTAGGTTATAGTTTATTTATTATATTTGTATCATTAATATGTGGTAATAGTTCTTTCTATTATTTTACACAGCAGTGGTTAAAAATAATAAACTTGACATGCACGTCCTGACCACTCCTGGCACCAGACAGTTTACCCGCTCAGCCCAGATATCTCCAGCCAGTCCTGTCCTCCAGGAGACACTTCTCTTCTTTTGTCAGCTCATTTGCAGTTTACATCCTGTAGCAGTTCCTCTACTTCAGAACTAAAGTTTAAGTTTTTCTTACAGTTGGCTCCATGGTCTTTACATTTCGTGTTGCTGTTCTCGATGTGTTCTACATTTTTGTGTTTCTGTGTGGGAGTCATGTACTGTATGTGTATTTAAAAGGTTTTAAAGTCAAATTTAAAAACTCTTCATACATGACAAATTAACGCCAGGGACATAATTTATATTGACTCCGATAATAATAAACAGTTGGAAGGAAGAATAACTCATTCCTTGCAGGGATAATCTACCTGGTTGCTACTGCAAAAAAAATTGTGACAAAAATATAAATACACCTTAAATGTACATAATAAATAAATTTTTTATATATTTATATTGATACTGATGTAATCAGCCTGATATTTGGTCATTACTCCTTGTGCTGAAACTCTGGGCTGCACTCCTGAAGCCACCCCTGGAGTCTCTGTCCCTGATATCTGGCCTTATTGTTTAATATAATGTGCAGTAATTCTTATACGAGACAAGTAAATGTTGCTATTTTACTGAGGCTAAACTGACAATTATAAGTCTATGGAATAGGTAACAGGTCAGCTTGTTGGTCTTTCAACCCACTTCTTTTACAGATAGTGGATCAGCATTTATGGACGGAGCAGAAATTAACAGATGCACAAACCTGCCCTGAAAAAGCAGCTTTTCAGTTTAGTTTTTGCATCCTCAAAGTCTAGTCTAACAGGAACCTTCAAGCAGCATCTGAACCAACAATTGCAAAGAAAACAGCAGAGAAGAGAAGCAGGTATATGCTGTTGGTCGGTTATAATTCAGAAAATGAAAAAGAGGGCAGAAACATTCAGGTCATTCCTTTCTAAAAGTAGGCTGATGTTATCAATATAATCAGTTTGGTTGTATAGTTATACTGTGCCTGGATTCTATATACTGTACAAGTATATCTCCATTTCAACTAACCTGCAAAGAGGCAACTAACCTACGTCAATATATTTATACTTAGAAAAATCTGTTGAACGAATGTCATTATCAATAACAGCAAGCATTTTAAGTAAAGATAAATTCTCACATTCAACTAGATTTTCATCAAAAATAACTTTGATCAAAATACACTGTACAGTAATCATATGAAAATAAAATATCATACATTGGCTACACTAACAAACTGCTGCAGTTGTTGAAGACAAACAATTAAATCAATGAGCCTCCGACTGTCCCACACAATTGTTGACAATACAACAAAATACAACGGTTAAATCAGTAGATACACAGTATACAGTATATTATGCACTTGCTGAATTCATTTCTTTTGTACAATACCTCTCCTAACTATATAGGCAAGACTCTATAGGCAAGAAAAACCACCAAAAATGAATATTGTATTGAAAACAAAAAACCTCCAACATTCATATTGTCGGTGCACACAAACAGAAAAGAACAGTGGTAAATGTCTATTAGACAAGAGAACTCCATCCGGGTATTCTTATGATTTCATGGTGCAAATGGGGACAACAATGACCAGGATCACAGTGCAGATAGCGGCTGTGATCAACGCTCCGATCTTACACAACTTAGCCCTCCTGAACTCTGCCTCTTTCCTCTTGAGCAATGAGTCATATCCTGGTGTGTAGATGTCTTCCATCCAGTACTCCAAGTTGTTGGGGTTTAGGGACTCCTGGGTCTGATAAAAATAGGATGCACAAGTTACATATTTAGTATTTAGTTGCATGGAAATGCATTTACAGTTCACATATGTGCCTTGATTTTCTGCCCTTAACCAGGAACCTTTTGTAAACCTTAGTTCCCCTAATATTGCTTCCCCAAGAGAAACTCAGACCTACATTTAGGTATGTACCATAGTTCTACCCATATCCCTGGCCTGTGGGTAGTACTTTGCAAAGATTCCCCTTTGGCAAAGGTTATGTGAATACAAATGCACACAGTAAGGGTGGTCTGAAGATTCTCAGTCCTCTAGGTAATCCTAAGGGTGCTGTGCTGTGGCCCCTGGAGTTGTACTTGTCATTCTTAAAGATGTTTTACCTCTCATTCAATAGGCTTCATCAATTCTGACTAACAAATCAACTCTGAGGAATTGTTAAGTAGATGATACTTTGATTGTCACCTGGGGGTTGTATTTTCTACTTGGGTTTCATAAGTGATTTTGGACGGGGGCGGCAATGGCTGAGGTAGTGGAGTGGCCGCCCAGCGACCATAGGGTAGGAGGTTCGCACTTAGCTCTCCCCAACCACTTGGCTCAACCCAACCCCAGACAAGCGGTGCTGGTCCCAAGCCCAGTAAAAAAATAAAAAAGTTGTGGAGGGTTGTATCAGGAAGGGCATCCAGCCTAAAAAAAATAGCCAAATCAACATGGAGACCAATGATCTGCTGTGGCGACCCTGACCCCAGGATAAGCTGAAAGGGAAAAAAATTAAATAAATTTCCTGTTATGCTGGGGCCACATGAGTTAGTCAACTGTGATAGCCTCTTGTGTAAACTTGATATTTTTGTCCACTACAATGACGTGATTTGTAAAAACAAAAGGATGAGGACGGTGTGCAGCACACATTGAAGAAGACAAAAGTCTCAACAGTGAAGTGTACAGGAAACATGAACCACCCTCTCTTAACAGAGGTGGTGCCCTACAACACCACTTATTCAACAGATAAGAGGTGAAACATCTTCAAGAACAACATGCGGGACTCCAGTTGCCACAAACAGCACCCTTAGTACACAGTAAGGCCTGAGTGTAAATTAATTACATTTTCTTCATAATCTCTCTTTGAGTATATTATGCATTTGATTTGATCGGGGGAAGCATCCCTGTTTTCTGCTAATGTTTAAATATTCTCCATGTTAACTTGGTCTAATAAATTCAATACAGAGAATATTTCCTCTGTACCAATTTAGTACAAAAGCAGATGTTTCATACTCACTACTGTTAGTACTTTACTGCTACAATTGTTGTTGTATTTCTGTTTTTTTATAACTGCTGCCAGAAGCCTTCCTGTAGCTCAGTGATCATAGTCAAGTCTTTTTCCAAGTAGGCTTTAATTTTAAATGCAACAGTGAAGTAGGTCATCAGCATTACAAAGCAGGACCAACTATAATTACTTACCAAATAAAAAGACTGGTTCTCTTACAGAGAAAAGCTGAAAGCATCAATGTGATATAAGTGTTTCCTGATGCCATTAGTACAACAGATTCCTTTCCAGTGGACATAATCACCATGTTTAATTTACCGTGTGAGACATTGCAGTAAAGGTAATCGTGCCACCCCTCTTTTACACCAAGCTTGTATTTTCACTTAAATGCACCGAATGTGGTTAAAGGATTGTAGCGTTTGTCGTGCCCTGGCTCAACAGCCATAACATAAGAGGAATATGCAATGTAAAGGCCAAAATAAGAAGTTTATTACAGCAAAAACAAGGCTAAAGAACCTAAAATAACTCCATCAGTCCCATCAGTGATGTGTGCATGCATAACAAAACAAGACAAAACTACAAAGCAAGAAAAGTTGAGCGACAAAGAGCATGCCAGCCAACAAGCCGGCAAGCCCCTTGTCTCCAAGGAAGGCCAGGGTTTTGTGGGAAGTAGGACACTGGGCCCAGATGCCTTCAACCACCTTGAATGGCTCCACCTCCAGCTACCTGGAGTAGAACAGACAACAACTCGACGAGCCAGAGGGCCGTCACACTCCCCTCCACAAGAACGGGGCCCCAAAGGGAATCCTGACTTCAAAATAACTACATTTAAGACTTTGTAACAACACCACACTTTTACCTGAAATAACTGTATATACATTACCCAAACTGTTGAGGTAAAATCATAATAGCTGGTCCATAGGTGACACTCCAAGGTCCAACATCCCCTGCATGCATTCCCCCCTCAGCAATCGGTGCACCGAGGCAAGCACACTTTTACCCCTGGTCACTTACAAGGGACTCTGGACAATCCATCTGCCACCACGTTATCACAACCCTTCACGTAACGGATATCAAGAGAATGAAGTGTAAAAACAACAACCACCTGATAAACCTCTGATTCGGACACTGCAGAGTTCCAAAAAGTCAGTGGATTATGGTCGGTGTATACAACTACAAGCCATTATCAAGGCCAATACCTCTTATTCAATTAGTGAGTAATTCAACTGGTAAGAGCTGAATCTGACACATTTATCTATGCCAAGGTCATCTGCCTGCATTAGGACAGCTTCAGCCCCCACCTGGCTGGCGTCAACACGCAGTTTAAAAGGTCTGTCAAAATGCGGAGCGCACAAACAAGAGCAGAACAGAGGAGCGTTTTAACCAGACCAAAGGCTTCCTGACAAGCAGGGGACCAAACGACTTTTTCCTTTCCCCTAAGCAAATCCGTGAGTGGTGCCACCATGTTCCTACAGAAACCTCTGTAATAATCAAGAAGGCAGAGATAACGCATCAGTTCCTTTTTAGTAGCTGGAACTAGATACTGTTCTACAGCCTGAACTTTAGCACTGACTGGGTGAACTCTTCTTTGCCCCACTTCTTGGCCGAGGTAAGTCACTGTCGCGACCTCGTAAACTCACAATTCGGCAGGTTGACTGTGAGCCTCACCTCCCCCAACTGCCAAGAGAAATGTTCTCGGATGCATTTCAAGTGAGTCTTCCAAGTATCAGAGTACACAACCACATCATCCAAATACACTGCACAGCCCTGGATGTCCACTAATCCGCGATTCAGACTCATCAAGCGCTGGAACATAGCAGGAGCATTGTGGGGCCCAAAAGGCTCTGTAGGAGTAAACACCAAACACAGCGATCTCCAATGTACGATGGGTAAGAGGAACCTGCCAGCATCTTTTCAAGAGATCAAATTTGCTAACAAATTTTTCAGAACCCACCTGGTCAATACAATCATCCATTCTGGGAAGTGGAAACGAATAAGGTTTGGTAACAGTGTTAACTTTACAATAATCAGTGCAAAAACGTGGCGTATCATCTGATTATATATATTATTATTATATTATATATTTCACCTCAGCATCCAAAATATTTCCTTTTTCTATGTTAACACGATAGAAACTTTGTTTAATTGGCTTAGCGTCAATGTGGTGTTAAATTAAAAGAGTAGGACCAGGTACATCATTAAACAAAGAAGGGAAGCTCCAAATTAGCTCTAGCAGTTCCACACAGAGAGACCAAGGCAGATGGTTCAACAACTCCTCCAAGTTATTCAGCATTTCCAAGTTTGTTAGACGACCATGTAACAAAGGCCGATCTAAAATTCTGACAGACCAAAAGAGAGTTCAGATTTTACAGAAGTGGCTAAAAAGCTGCATGAGTAAGTTCCCTCCTGACTTCAAACAATCCAATGACAGTGAGACACAAGCATAATAAGGTTTAAGCAAGTTGACGAGGCACACCTGAGTTGAAATAACATAGTTTTGACCGTAAACCCTTTTAACCACAGTATGCAGACCTGTGAACCTAGCCGAGGCCTGTTAGTGGTGGATACGGAGTTGATTTAACACTTGGGAGAACACACGAGAAGAGAAATTTGCACCCTGGTCTGATTGAATTACTTGCCAAATATGAACAGAAATATGATACAGATCTGCGTTGCAGCATAAGCCGTAAAGTCTAAAAGTACTTTAAGTAACGGAACACACAACCCATTCCACAAACAGGAATGGAACATTCAATTTCAGGATGTTCTGATAATGGCAACACACCTGCTTGAACAAAAGAATCAAAATTGTAACAGGTACTTTAATATCACTGTCTACCAAAGACACATAACCATACACTCACTTGCCACTTCAGGTACGCCAGTCTGTAATCCAGTAGAATGGCTCGGCCATGAATTCTACTTTTACGTTTAAATATCTGAGTTTTTAAGTTCAAATTGTTAGAAAGGTGATAATTTTACAGCGTTATTTTTATTGGGTTAATAGTTGGTAGCGTACTTGTACTGGAGTCCATTATATTAAGAGGTGGTTGTATCATTTATTTTAAATAGACAATAAATAAATACTATTTTAAATAGTAGTTATATATATATGTCTAAACAGTTATATGTTTGCACAGCAAAGATAGCTGGAAAAATAATAATATAGTAATAATAATATAATATTATAATAATAATAATATTAGACCCTATTTTTTTTGGGGGGGGGGGGGGGGGGGATTGAAACAGGGAATCAATAAGAACTCTTGTTTGTATCTCATACTTCATTTTCAAAGACTGAACAACCATTAAAAAAAGTGTTGATTGTTGATTGAAATGATTGTATTATTTTAAGCAAAAGATGATGAAGATGTAATATCAACTAGGCCTGTGTGTATTTACCCCTTAGTTATTGCATCTAAAAAGCTACTAAACTCCATCAGTCTGAGAAGGATAACGATGCTGTTTCTAATGCACCTTTGGGGAGCGAGAAGCTCTGTGGATCTGTGGATACTGACAGGTTGACTCCGGCACCATTACATTCTATTATATTCTTTATGCAGCATGATACTGCAGTTGTTGCAATTCTTTTTTTCTCATTAATCTGCACTCAGTAGCACAAATTGAAAATTTAATTTTAGAAAAGTCTCTAAATTTTTTAAAAGGAAAAAGTGAAATATTACATTGGTTTAAGTATTCAGACCGTACCCATCCAACCTGACTAAGCTTGAGAGGATTTGCAAAGAATGACAATCCCCCAATCCAGGTGTGTAAAGCTTGTTACGTGGTTGTACTGAAATGTAACTAAAAGGTAACTGAAATGGGGTTTGGCAGCAGACATAGAGTATCAGTCTGCTGCCGAACCCCTGTCACTAACAATGATGTTACAGTCATTTCACAGGATATACACTGTTAAATCTGTTAAATCAGCATATAACACCTGTTAAATCAGGATATAACACTTTTACATAATTAAAGCGAGTTGTGAATTGCTTCACAGTTATAACTCTGGGTTGCAGTGATGCATTGTGCCTTTAACTTCCCCAGTTTGTGCTATTATTAGAATCCTGCAATTTGACTTCTCAGCCAACTAACCTGCTTCTCTCTCTCACTCTACACCTCCTGTATCTCTGCTTCTCATCCTTCTTATGTTTCTCCTGATTATCAGTTGGCACCTGACTCTGTATTATGTTTGCTCCTAATTGAATAGACTTGCCATATGGTGGTGTTTTTATTCAAGGGAAAATCACTGTACAGATTGTTTAACATTTCAGATACCTTTTATGACTTATTGTACAATATTGTATGAGATATTTGTACAACCGCAATTCCTTAAATTTTTGGAGGATGTGAAAAACGTAAAAAAAACAATGCAATATGCAAATCTTAACCCATATTTTATTCACTATAGAACATGAACATATCAGATGGCAGCAACACATCTCAAACAGGTTGAAACAGGGCCAACAAAAGGCTGGAAAAGTATTTGCTGCAAATCAAAAACAAATGGAGGAGGACATAACACTAATTAGGTTAATTGGCAACAAGTCAGAAACATAACTGGGTATAAAAGGAGCATTTCAGGGAGGGAGACCCTCTTGAATGTAAAGATGGGCAGAGGTTCACCAATCTGTGACAAACTGTGTCAAAAGTGGAGCAATTTCAGAAAAATGTTTCAATGTAAAATTGCGAAGACTTTGAAAATCCCACATCTACAGTATATATCATCATCAAAAGATTCCGAGAATCAGGAGGAATCTCTGTGGACAAGGGCCAAGGCCAAACGTCAAAACTGGATGTGCGTGATCTTCGGGCCTTCAGGCAGAACTGCATTAAAAATAGGAATCATTCTCTACCTCACTATATATGAACACAGTTCGCTATGTAATTCACAAATTAAAGCTGTATCATCCAAAGAAGGACCATCCAGCTTGTTATCAGAGGACATTTGAAAAGCCTGCATCTCTGATGGTATGGGGATGCATTAGCGCCTATAGCGTGGAAAGGCAGCATCAATGCTGAAAAGTACATAGAGGTTTTAAAGCAACATATGCTTCCATCCAGATGTCTCTTTCAGGGAAGGCCTCGCATATTTCAGCAAGACAATGCTAAACCACATACTGCATCCATCACAACAGCATGGCTTCATAGGAGAAGAGTCTAATTGCTGAACTGGCAGGACTGTTGAGGAGGTAGAATACTGCATTAGACAAGAATGGGACAATATTCCTCTCCAGCAACTGGTCTCCTCACTTCTCAGACGTTTACAGACAGTCGTTAACAAGAAAAGGGGATGCTACACATCACCCTGTTCCAACTTTTACAATGTGCCATCAAAATCAAAATGAGCTAATATTTTCCATGAAATGGTAAAATGTCTTTTTTATGTTTTATTTTGAATAAAATATGAGTTGATGAGAATTGCAAATCATTGCTTTCTGTTTTTATTTAGGTTTTACACATCCTCGCAACTTTTTTGGAATTGATGTTGTAAAAGCAGCATTGTTTCACCGATAATAGTACGGACATGGCAGGCTGCCATGGCAACAAGACCCCCCACCCTACCTACAAGACAGGCCACCGTTTGTTTTTAGTCTTATACCTATCTAGTGATGTTATATGTTCAAAACTCCGGCTCTTTTTAACATCTCATGGGTAGGAATGAAGGTATAAAAGTCCTACTTGAGTTATTCTTGTTGAATAACTACGTCTTCTGTATCCAGTTGGTTATGCTAAGCCAGCTCTGTTCTCTGTAGCTTTGTACACATTTACCAGGTGTGTGAGAATTACCCACTGCGTCATTTACAGATGCCAAGATTTCTGGAGACTGAAAGAGTGAATATGGCAAACTGCCCAGCATGACTTGCTTTCAATTAAACATGGCTATACGGCAATGTACTGGAAAAAACACAAAGTTTGATGGTCTAATTGGTTACGGAGGAAATACAGAATCACTGCTGTGAGTCCATCTCTTACGCTAAGCTAGCAAATAGTATCGTTTTGTACTCATTTTTTTTCTATGTTGCACTGAAGAATTCTTAAAGGTAGTTACTAAAGAATACTGACTCAAGTTGCCTTGATGTTATTATAAGAATATAAATGTAAAAAAAAATAAAAATACACGAAAGGCTTTTTGCCACCTTATGAGGAAACCACCAGGCCTCTCTGCTGTTGCAGAGTCTCTCGGTAGAATATAGCACACAATATATAAACTGTAAATGATTTATAGAATGTACAGTGCCGTGACTTTTAGCAATGTTAGAAAACTTTGCCAAGACAGTATTTCCATACAGCAGCAGTGAAAAGAAAGCGTGAGGCAGATTCAGCAAAGAACATGATGACTACTGAAAACAAACTCCCTACTTTATCAAATAAGTTGCCCACTTCAAAATGTGATCATATGATTAAATTCACCTAAGTGATGGAGAGTATTCTTTCAAAAAGCTAAACACAGACAAGTTATGGAAGCTATCCATGTCTGTTATGTCTATAATGCACCCAGTTAGTTGCAGTTTTACTATTGGGAGAGTCCACAGACACAAGTAACTTATTTGATATGTAAAATGCATAGATGACAAAATTTAAAAAATACAACTTTTCAGGAACTCAGAAATTGTAGATGGAACAGCAGATATCAGTTTGAGGATGGAATAAAGGATACAGGAATTCAACTCTAGACTCATAGGGATTCACTGCTAGTGATGCAGCCCGATCTGTGCGACATGTGAAAAAGTTCCAGCAGCATTTCAGGTCCTTTTTTAAGTAATTGTTTTTTCTACATGTACTGCAGAAACACAGATGAGCCCCAGCTGGAGTCCACCCAGCCACATACAGTGATCTGGTTTTCAATTCACTCATTCAGCTCAACTTTGTGACCCTTGGTGACACGATAAAGGATGGACTTATGCATGTGGTGCTCCTCAAAACATTTTCCAGGAGAACATCTGGAATTCTCCTGTTACACCCTGGCTTAGGGGAAACGAGGACACAAATCAAATAGAGACCCCTCTATCCAGCACCCAGAAACCACCGGAATGAACAAGCTTCTGCCCTCGGGTTTATTGCTTCAAGGTGGGTCCAGCAAAACAACAAACAACACATAAAAAGCCGGGCTATGCTTACATAGACCAAATAAAATAACAAAACATGCAATTAACTTATCCAGACTCCTAACCAATAAACAGGAGAAATATAGATTATAAACAAAAAGCTAACCCCACCCTTACCAAAGACTTCCTGCATGTTACGGCTACAAGTAGATCATCATTTACGACACATTTAACAATAGTGTCTGGTGGATTGGCAGCAAGAGAGAGAGGAGTTCCAGGTTGGACTGGGAGACTCTGCATTTTAAACCCTACGATGGAAAAGGCTGGAACCAATCAGCCCCTGGAACGACATCCAACATATCTGCCAGCCAATTAACACATTCACCTGCTTACCTCAACACACCCACCGTACATAACGTACATCACACACGCACGCATGCACGCGCACACACTCACACACACACACATACAGAGAGAGAGAAAATAAATAAATAAATAAAATAAAAATCCACAGGTAACAGTGCACAAAAAAGAAACTATTACATTGCAACTGTGGTCATAACACTCCACAGTCTAGTTGTTGAACATAGTGTACATAAGAGGTCCTAAGAGAAAAGAGTCCACTCTGGTCCTGCAGAAAAGGGATTCTTCACCTCTCTGATCAATTTTAAAGACAAGCATTTCATGACATGAAGAGCAGCTATGTGGGATCCTTGACAGATAAAACAGAGTAAAGCTTCCCAGTTGACGCTATGGGAATTCTATCATGGTTCACTGTTTGGGAACCAAAAAAGCCATTGTGGCAGTCCTGAGAGTTTCTCCATTGTATAGAGAAACTTGAAAGTCTAGTGACACACTTCTCATGTAAGGTACGTGCAGAAGAAACTTGATGAGAATTTGCAATGCTGAAGCAAGTCAGAGTTTGCTGTGACTGTCTGCTTCACTTTCCTTTGAATTGTTTGCACGGACTGTGCTGCATTCACTGAAATGCAGAAACTCAGACAGCTATAATCATACCAGTAACAAATGTGTCATGTGAATGTGGATACAGAACACACAATTGGATTAAAGCTTTATTCTAAAATTAAAGAGGAATGTGAAAATCACCAATCTGATATTCATTTCAGAACTTAGTTCTCACGAGGACCAGGTACATTTTTTATTTTAAGTTGTTATCCAGTGGACAGTGGAGAAGACAGAATAAGGAAGAAATGGGCCATGATGAGACAAGAAAAGGGAGCAACTGAAATAGACTTGATGATTGATGCAGCTCAAGAGAGGAGAAGGAGAAAGACAACATATGACAGCAGTGGTTTGGAGAATTCTTAAAGGGTGACAAAATGCAATTGGAGGTAAGAATAAGACTAGGTAAGACCTGTAATTAAGCTCATGTATTTTTACACGTTTAAGAGCCCCGCTTAAAGTAAAAAACACATTTCTGACCCTGAAGTTAGAATCTGGGGGTGCTAAAGCTGCTCCCACTGTGATGTCACACTGGACTGGGAACTCATGACCATCATGAAGGCATCATCCTGAACGTGGTTCCTTTCTGCCGTTCAGCTGAAGGAATATAGTATATCAGTGCTAAAGCCAACTAGTCATCTGTTGCTAAATTTGAAAAAAGTGACAAAAAAAACTTGTTAGCTTTTTCAATTGCTAACAATCATTCATCAAAACCGAAGTCACACTGAAAAAACAGCAGTCTCCTGGGCTTCTCCTGTAGGAGGCCACCTTTGAATGACAGTAATAAAAAACACAAAACAATTTATTACTAAAATTTCATTTAGATATAAAACATATTGTAAAATGTAGTTCAATAGGTGCATGTCTCACCTGTTGTTGTAAAGGAAAATTTTCAATCTTTATTTTGAACGCTGCAAGACTGGCTGGACCCTTAAACCAGGTTCTCTCAAAGAGAGTCCATGAATCACCACAGGGTCAATAATTATGGCTCATCAGAGACCACAGCTCTTGGTCTCTGACTCCTTCCGCTTCTTCCTCCGGCCACTCTTCTTTCTGCACCAACCTGTCCTCTTTCATCCATATTTCCAAAAACAACATTCAGAAGCCACTCCATTTCTGTGGTTGCTCATTAGCCAAACACTGGTCACCAGGTTTTCAGCTGCAGACTGCACTCAGCTGTTTGTCGATATGTGTTATATGACTTTCTATAGATTTCAGTTTGGCTGCAGAAATTTTCCCAGTCATTCTGTTTTGTTTGCGTTTTTAACCGTTTTGAATAAAGTATGTTGGCATTTGAAAAGCATGTCGGTACTGTTTTAAGACATTTAAAAAGTGAACTCTTAGTTTAAGTCGGATTTCTTTACAAGTCTTTGAACTGTTTTTGGACACATACCTGAATAATATGATTATTCTATATTAATATATATTTGGTTTGTTTTTCTCCAATCATTATTAAAGGAAAACGTTGTCTCAAACTCTACTTTAGTGGTCTTTCTAGAGTCCTGCTTAAATATCATATTTCAATAACCTGATCGGAGCAGCTTGACAGGTAGTCCAATTCTTCCACAGGTATATTTAAATTGACCTTCAATGAAATTCAGAGTTCTATTAAAACCACAAATAAATCCAATAATCTGCCAAATTAAGAAAGGAGAATAAAAAAGGAGAAGGTGAGAAAACTAATAACACTATTACCTGCAGGTCCAGAGCTGTGAGCTTCTTGCCCTTCTCTCCTGAGTTGCGTTTATACTCCTCAATGGTCCAGGATGGCTGGCCACGCTTGCCATCCGACAGGCTGGTGAGCCTCAGGTCAGTGTACAGGGGGCTTCCTTTCACATGAGCCTTGACGGAAGGGGTGAATGGATGCGGTGAGAAAACCTGTTCAATCAGATAGGCCTCCTTTTGTGGTCTAGGGGGACGGTGGGCTTGAGGTAGCTCATATTGACGCTCACGCTCTACCTAAAAAGGGAGAGAGGATTAGGGAACAGATCACAGATGTTCTGCTAGTGCATTTTACTTAGTATCCTCATCAGCTTAAACTGTGCAGTTTGTTTTATTTTTGGATGACATTTCCTCATTTCAGCTTAAACAGGGCCCTTGAAAATTAGATATGTTCTCTCTTTTCCAGCCAGCGTAATAGTAAAAAACAAGAAGCATCTGATATGTTACAGCGGCAAGGATTTATTTTCAATCTACTGTGCAGATTTGTGGAACAAGTGGAAGCAGTCTGCTTTCTTAACCTGGCCTTTATAAGATGAAGGGAGATGTGCTCTATGTATAAAACCCATTTCCAGAAATTATGGCACATTGTACAGTTAATTAATATTAAAATTAATATTATTGCTTCATTTGAGATTTGACGCCAGCATCTGAAAAGAGAGAGACTAGAAAAGTCATACAAGGCTAAAAACAATGACTGGTGACATCTCACAAGATTTAATGCACAGATTCCTTTCTTCCCTGCGTGTGTCTTTGTGTGTGTGTGTGTTTGTCTTTATGAAGCAGGAATCCTAAAGCGGCTCTCAGGTTGCAGTCTAGCAGCCTTTGAAGACCTCAGTGCACAGAAATCTAATTAAATGGAAACTGCAGTATCCTGCGATGCGGCACATGTAGTCTGGCAATGCAGAACGCTCATGACTCATGAGCATCCTCACTCAATCAGTAGAACTATCCTCAGTTTCTCCTTGACCATTTCTACACCAGTCAACCTTATCAGTCTGTTTACTCTGCAACAATCTAGAGACATTCAAAAAAATCAATCCATTAGAAAAGCAAAAGCAAATGGGAAGTGTTAGCTGGCAATCAGACTTCATTTATCATAAAGCTTTTTGAAGGCACAGGCAACCATGACTCTCACCCAAATCATTACCAGTTAGAGGGTGACCAAAGAGCAGGAGGTTTAGGTAAATGGAAGAAAGGGTAAAGGCTCACAGTGCACTACAGATGCTCAGTGCATTGCCATTAGGTTGTTAATTTGTCTTGGACATACAGCGATATAGTTCCAGGCTCTATATTTTTCATGTAAACAGTATGTCTTAAATATGATAACCTCATAACCTGAATATGTGCAGAAGCAATTCTTTATTTAGTAATGGTTGTCTTCTCCAGATCCTCTCATCACAATAGGTTCACAGAGTCATTCTCCTTATAGGGACAAATAAACCCCAATAAAACACTGCAGTCAATCTTTGTTTCAGGCCATCAAGCCTCTGCACCAGGAACTTGGGCTTGTTGTTACCCAGTGACTTTTTTTCTTACTTTGTTTGTCATGACTCTCTCTGTGCCAAAGCTATAAAATACGGAGCTAATTTTCATTGAGTTCCATGATGTATTTTATGCCCAGTTGTTCTCAGCGAGCAGGGTCAGGTTCCGGTTTTTCTTTCTGGTTGGTTTGAGTTGGTCTGGTTGGATTATTTTTATAGAGCTGGCCATCAGTGCTAGGATCTTGGAAAGCAGTGAATTGCTAAAAAAAGAGTAGGTTTAACAGGGCAACAGACTCTCAGACCATCAGACCAGTTGTTAACAAACCCGTAGTTTAATTAACAACTTCAGATGGAGGCAAAAAGGAAAGTAAGCACTCATAACTTATAACATTGTCCATGGTATTTCAAGTTTAATTTTGCTCAACTACATTTTTCTAGGTGAAATATTCGCACAGCTTTACATGATCCTGGAAGTAAACATAACCCAGTTTAGCCGGAGGACCATGGTTTTCAGTATCTATGGGAGTCTGCAATGCTTCTTTTAGAATAAAGCAGGAAAGTTGGCAAGTTATCTTGAAATGAGTGGGTGACAAATTTAAATCCGCAGCCTCTTGATTGAGCCATTACCATCCAATCAAGCATGACTGTTACACTGGGAAATGGAAGACTGAAGTCCCATAGCTTCAAAATCACAGCAAATATGGGGGGTTTATTTTTTATATTTTTAATTTTAGAGTTTGAGTAGATTTGTCTAATCTATAAATGGAGAAAAAAATCCTTTGATTCCTAACAAAGGGAGCAGGCCAAACTCTAGTTTTGAAAGTGCTCTAAATAGCAGGCTCATCTTGGAGTTACAGCTGGTGGGTTTGTTTATGCTAGAGTCAATTGGCAGAGGAGCTGACTGTGGCAGCTGAGTCCCAACGGTTGTTGTGCAGGTTTTTTACCATCTCCTTCTGCCTCTCCACAAAGCTTGGAAGAGGCGACTGAAAACGCAAGTCAAACTATGAAAGGAACATTCAAGTTATGAACCAAGGATGAGTTATCACTATAACAGGATCCCGTTTGCCCATTAGCTCATTGTTTTACATTCATATTATACAATTCAACATGAATGGTTAACACTTTACACATTTAGTATTAATGACAGTGGATGATGTTGCATGGAGCACAAATGCACAAAGTCTGTCTATTCTTTAGCAACATGGTGAAGAATGTAATGTCTGACTTTCACTTTTACTAACCAACCTGTAATTGTGTAAAAAATGTTGTTACCATCACTGAAGCCAACACAGTTTAGCAGAGTAGCTTAAAGTCAGCATTCTTGTTTGAGTTGCTGGGTTTACACAAATCTGATTGAGTGCTTGTCCACACTCCTGCATATACAGTACATTTCTTCCCAAATGCATTTGTTTTTCAGGAAACCAAATCCCAATGGGTTTAGGCAAGAAAACGCCTGGTGTAGAAAGTCATAGTTTTGTCTAATTGCAAATAAACACATTAAAGCCGTGTGTTCTCTAATAAACTAAAGCCAGGTCTAACATCACCCCTGGCTGGAGGGTTAATGGGGAGGGGGCATTGGATTTAAGGGGGTGGGCACAATAAACTTAACAATAAATACTTTGATTGCTCTTTCAAATGTAGGTAAATGTATTCAGTCTTACAGATACAATTTTTTGACATGTAGCTGACTCCCATTACGGTAAAACTAGGTTTTATATAAGGATCAGTAAATGTCTGCTGTCAAATTCACTCTTTTATGTCAATGTCAAGAAAAAGTTTGTGCTTATTTGTGCTCATACCAACCAGCTCCCGAAGTGTTTCCTGACGTTCAAACAAACTTTTCCTTGTATTTTCACGCAAAGCTCAGTGCACACAGGAAGAAAGAGACGAGCAGATGAAAGAGCAATGTTAGGGAAGTACTTGGTGTTTCTGGAGAAAAAACTGTGTCTGCAGCTACATGACTGATGGCAGTGTGGGGATTTTATCAATAGGAATAAACCCTCCAGGTACAGAAATAACAGCAAAAATTAACAATGTGCAACTCCAGCAGAGCTGTCCAAGTTTAATTACAAATTAACATGATTTACTGACATAATTGTTGTATTTTTACTGTGTGAAACATTTCTCCTTCAGGACACAGCGAGGCACATGTGCCAGAGTGCAGTTTGAATACGTGTGACCATCCACGTCTTTACCTTAATCAAATCCGACAGGTCCTCAAACTCTAACACCCAAAGACGTCATTTGTAACTTCCCTCTTATACAGATTATTGAAATAGCTCTTCTGCATACGGACACATGAATCTGTTAAAAATGCCCCCTTTTGAAAAACAAATCGGAAACTGTTTGTTACAATAGTGCCGGTTTCACACGTGTCAAATACACAGGATTTAAAATGTGTAAACAGCACATTTGGTTAGGCACTAAATAAAATTTTCAGTTTCTCAGTGTCTGCCCCAAAGCAAAAAGGAGCCTTATTCAGAAATGTGTTTTGCATCTTGAAGTGTTATTTGTTTTTCATTCAACGGGAGCTGCTGTCAGAACAAAATACTTCATTTAAAAAAGGGCAATGTAATAAAGTAATAAACTGAAAAGTTACCAAAGTGAACAAGCTTATTCAGTGATCATACCTAAATTAGCAGTGATGAAAGTGGCTAAGCACTGTGTGCAGTAGTACAAAGCCTGACAAAATGATGGAACATACATGAGACATATCACAATGAATCCTTAGCCACAGAGAGAGGTCCCACCTAGGCCTGGGCCCTTCGACCCACAGCCAACCACATTGATTAGTATCTAAACCTTTCAAACTGGCATCTTTTATTAAACTATAAAATATAGAAGTGCACAGGCTGTGTCACTGCTTCCTTTTCAGAGACTAGCTTTTTGTGGTTTTATGGTCACTTATGAGACTAACAATTGTGTTTAATATGAGCTTTTTTTTGGATGATGTCTGAAAAAATAATGGTTAACACATCAGTGATGCAGACACTGACATTATCTCTGATCACAGATACTGGATCTGTGCACTTTCATTGATCGATCAATATTAGGGAGTAAAAATACCACCAAAGCTTCTCTCAAGATGCAAAAGCTCAGCTTTAGGATATTTATTGTAGTTCCAGTGACAGAAGGTCTAATAAATATCCACAGGAATCACAGGGTAAAATTAAAGTTGCATGGTTGTGTTCAGGCAACATGGCTCCCACAGTAAATAAAACTGTAGAGGCACAGAGAGTCTGGCTGGCCTCCATCTTGGCTACAGTCCAGAAATAAAGGGCATTAAAAAAGAGGCTGGAAATGGGAGCGTGGAGTAACTGAGATACAGAGAGGGTGAGAACTAATGACTGACTCAGTTCTGGATATAATGATGCTTTTAATGCCTTTACTGGTTTAGTTCATTGTGACAGTGGAAAATAATGGCTGCGAATGAAGTTGATCACATAATGAAAGAGTGATACAGCCCTACACTGTCCTCTGACTGAATGTCATCCACCTACTGTAGCAGGTCCTGGATTATAAAGTAATTCCTAAAAATGGCTCATTGCAAACCGGTAACCATTTGCATTGTTGGGGGCAGTTCAGACCAACAATAGAGACAATATTTCACATTTGGCAGCACATTGGGTTAAAACTTTGGGTTTTGATTGCAGACAGTTAATACAACTTTATACTTTACAATCTGTCAACCCATTATGTCAATCTAGGGGTATTTTCTAAACCTAACTAATGTAAATCTGGTTCATTTTCCACCTCGGTGTGGTGTGGTTTGTTTGGGCAGGGCTGAGTTTTACTTAGGTGAGGACCAAAACAACCACAGTGAGACTTTTTATTTGATGGGATCTTCATCCTAAACAAACTAAAGTGGTTTGTTGAGAATGTGATTTGACGTTAGCGTTAAGCAGGTTTGTATTTTAAAGTATCTCCTGCAATGTTTTACTTGTTTTATGCCCAGATAATTGACAAGACCTTTCTCCCATGGCTTTCAGTGTTTTGGTTTGCTCTGATTTGTCTGTGTCAAAGAGAAACTGAACTAATGAGAAATGGACCGAGTTTACAAACTGGTCAACTTATTCAGACCAGAGGTTGGAAAAATCATCAATGGTCAATGATTCCCAGACAACACAACCAACAGCAGCAGTTTCTAAACTACCACAGACTAGATGGAAACATGGAACAAAGTGCTCAAGCAACTGAACATACAGAATGACTTGCAGACTGTGTTGTGTTTGGGTTCTTTGGTTTTCTAATATAACTAATGGGAGCCAGTTATTGGAGGTCTTCATGGGTCCACTTGGTTTAGTAAAGTCAGCAACCCAACCGAGGACTCAAGTCCTGGGACCCAGGAAGGGTTGGGTTCAAATTATGCTTTATCTTATCAGATTGGGTCATGTCTTGTTTTACTGCAATGGGTCTGGGATCTACATGCTGACACCATTGATTGGGACTTCAAAATGAGTTTGGGTCACCTATCAAGTCAGTGGGGCAAACCAATGTCTGTCTGAGTAGGTACAATGACTTAAACAGCTCACAGTTTCCCAATGATTAACAGACTGATACTGGATTTCTTTTGTTTTTCTCCTGCTTGTTTTCAGGTCATGCATGATGACTAACAGGGGCAAGTTCAGCAAATTCTTAAGAAGAAATTAGAAAAGTGTGGATAGTGGCATAGTGCTCACTATCATTGCAGGTTGCCCTTGTGTATGCTGAAGGTGCTGCAGAGGACCGTGATGTGAATAGGCCATTGTTAGGAAAAATTATTTCAAAAACGTGATTCCTTTCAAAGTCACAAACTGTCCTTGTAACATTTTAAATGTGCATTTGGACAGAGTCAGATTAGATGTTTCCCCCTGCTTTCAGTCAACACAACCCAAGGCCAACCACATGCTGACTGCAGCTCTGTACCTAATACACAGACAAGAGGTTGATAATAGACACAACTGTTCTTTTTCTGACTTTACCTGGAGGCGATGTATGTGGGAATGCAAATGTCTGAGCGAAACAGCCCAGAGATTACTCAGACTTTATCCTGCGATCCACCTAGGTCAAAGTCTGGATTATGTGTGTGAGCATGTAGTTAAACAGAGCACACTGCTCTGTCTCAAAGTGTCAAGAGGATTTAAAGTGAGCGAATGGGCATGTGGATGACAATTCTATCAGGCGACTGCTGCAAAGAATTTTTTTTTGATGAACGGCTTCTATGTGCTGTAAACAAAACATTTATAATGTTTTACCTCCTTTACACACCGATCCTCACTTACAGCAGAATTTCTCCCACTGTGTGACGTGTTACAAATTTTATTATTATTATTATTTTTGTTTGTCCTTTCAGCTTATCCCGTGAGTTCAGTGTCGCCACAGCGGATAAATGTCCGCATGATGATTTGGCACAGTTTTTACGCTGGATGCCCTTCCTGACGCAACCCCACTTTCCCCACTTTCTACCAGGCTTGGACCGGCACTGCACCGCTGGGGAAGGGGCTGTTAGGGGATCAGTGTCTTGCCCAGAGACACTTCGAGATACAGCCAGGACCGGGGATTGAACCACTGGACAACTGCCCCGTGGACAACTGCTTTACCAACTGAGCTACAGCCTCCCCTGTGTTACATGTTACAAATAAAACATTATGCACATTATTTGAGCATCATCACTTCTAATTCTATCTATCCATTATCTGAAACAACTTATTCTGTTCAGGGCTGTGGGGGGCTGGAGCCTGGAGACAGGAGATCTGTCTTCGGGCGAGACAGGTCGCCCAATGACAGGTCTCCTATCTATCTCAGGGCCAACACAGAGAGACATTCACAGACAGACAACAGTTTGCACTCACATTCACACCTACAGGCAGTTCAGAGTTACCAATTAACCTAACATGCATGTGGACCGTGGGAGGCAACAGGAGGAAACCCACACAAGCACAGGGAGGACATGAAAACTCCACACAGAAAGGCTGCAGTCGGCAGGTGGATTCCAACCAGGGACATTCTTGCTGTGAGGCGGCAGCACTAACTACTCCACCACCATCAATTCTAATTTTAAAAAGTATTTCTGAGTTTTAAAAAAAAGCGGCATTGTTGGTACAGAAAATGACTGTGACAGAATATTTCATCTACTTGTTAACTCATTTGAACAGAACACATTTTCCTGAGCTGCACTTGTACTGAGGGTGATTCTGCCTTCAGTTGTTACTTGTTAACACGTTACAAATGGGACAGAAGCCTGAACTAAGAGTTCTCAAACACCCAGAGGCATCCTGTCCACTTTTACTCCCTCTAATTTGACAGGATTGACTACTCCTCTCACTGAATAACTGTGAATGCAGCTCTTGCCTGTGAAAGATGCCAAATGAGCCACATTGCAATAACACAGCTCCCTTTACATCGCAGCTCAGATTTAATGCTGCAATCTGCTGGTATCTTTCAACACAGCTGCTGTGTTATGTAAAAATTGAAAATTTTATTAATCCCAAAGGTCCTCCATTAATATATTACTTTAGTTTACACTGAAATACACTGGAATCACTTTCTCAGGTGGACTGCAACAACTGACTCCTGTAACATTTTTTATCTGCTGGTTACTTTCTCAAGTACATATTAGGTGATAAAACGTTAAACTTAGTTACCCATAGGCCTAGTCAACATGTTCAGAAGTTCAAAGCTCAATGATATTGTGTAGAATTTTATAATGATATAATATGAACTATATCAACTTTGAACAAGCTAAAAAACTAATAAAACATTTCTATGAACAAAAACTTTTTATGAGCACCATGGTGGTGGAGTGATTAGTGCTGCAACCTCAGAGCTGAATGTTGGGGGTTTGCATCAACCTCAAGAATCATGTTTCCAAATAAAGGCATTGCTAACCTACACTAGATGCATTTAACACACAAATGGAGCAACATCACAGAAATTTATGGGTTCTCTGTAGACATGGGGTTAATTTCTTAAGGTTAAGCCAATGCACACAGGCAAGTATGCTGAGGGGGAGGTGCTGGGATGTCTTCCATTTCCATATCCCTGAGGTAACATGCCCTGTCTTTGGTATTAAATGGTCATCTGCAGCTGCTGCAGCAGCCATTACTCCAGCTTGTTGACTAGCAAAGCTGAGACACATGCAGGTGTCTCCAAGGTGACAGCAGACGTCACTGTCGTTACTCCAGAGGAGCTGCTGCTGCAGGTGTTTGAGTGAGAGCAAAGGGACATACTGATCACAATTTTTCACATTATTCAAATATTACAATTTCTTGAATTATTTCCATATATTGCCCAAACCTACCTACAACACTATCATGCTTAGGGAGACAAAGGCTGATTTATTAAAATGCTCCTGGACCAGCTTCAATCCTTAGCACTAGCTCGGAACATCTCTAACTAAAACTTGTAATGAAGCTGTGGAAGCCTACTGTCTGAATTACTTATCAAAGCTGGGTCATTTAATTCAGTTTAGTAGAATTACCACCAAAGGAGGAGTTAATGGTAAATGTTCTGCACTTATATAGCACTTTTCTACCTATTGGCACTCAAAGCACTTTACACTGCTTCTTATTCACCCATTCACACTCACAATCACACACACACTCATACACCGATGGGGGAGCTGCTATGCAACTGGCCAACACTCACTGCAAGTTGGGGTTCAGTGTCTTGCTCAAGGACACTTCGACATGTGACCAGAGGAGCTGGGGATCAAACCAACAATTGCAGGATTGGTGGACAACCGCTCTACCTTCTGCACCACAGCCACCCAATTACAATTTGATTACAGTTCTTTAAAAAGCAGTGTCTGTACCTCTTTGGCCTTTCGGTGTCTGTCCCTGTTGTCCCTCTCTCTGTCTCTGTCCTTGTCCTCATCTCCAGGATGGCAGGAATAGGACATGGTCCTCCAGTCCCTTGGAGAGTTGGTTATGCTGGCAACCTTTGACTCAGTGGCACGGTTCTCCTCATTGAGTGAGCGGGATGACCTCCGAATGAACATGCTCTTCTTCAGAGCCTTCACCCTGAGGGTATCACTGTTACTCCCATCTGAGCAGCACCACTCCCCCGTGGGGCCATTGCCCACTTTGACATTGTGGCCAGTGGTGTGGCACTGGAAAACTCGAGGTGAGAGGGAAGTGTCGGAATGTGGATGCGGCTGGGGGTGCATCTTGTCAGGAGTAGCACTGGACCCCGAAGGTGACCCAGTCTCCACATGCCTCCCGTTGGGTTCAGGCTCCTGGATCTTCTCATCCAGTTTGTTAAGCTTGCTGAGCACCTGGGAGATCTCACTGCGAACCCCCGACAGGGACTCCAGTTTTTTCTCAATCTCACCAATCCTCATCACCAGCTTACAAACGCTCGACTTGAGCTCATCATCTGTGTTTTCCAGTGAATGGAAAAGGCGATCCAACTTAGACTTGGCTAGTTTGACCGTGTTGCGTTCAGGGGAGCTGTCACCTTCAGACTTCAGGGTTACCTGAGAAAGAGACCCATTACTGTTGTAGCATGATGTTTGGACAATGCCCAGAGAGTCACAAACACTCATATCATCCAAAAAACGAAAAATGTCACTTATGTCATCGCTAACAATCTCAGAGTCTTCATCAGAGTGTTTGAATGAATGTCTTTCTCTGTCAGTGTACTTAGCAGGATATTCCTTCACCTTCTTCTGCTCAGCCTTCTCTGTTTGAGTGCCAACGCTAGAGGAGCTTTCCACACCTTGAAATGAAGGACTGTTCATATTTTTGTCCCTAAACCTTTTGGCCACATCTCTTGTGTCCAACCCCGCAGGCCCACTTGCCATCATTGCTGCATCCTTGGTTTTTATACCGTTAGTTTTCTTTGCAAAGCCAGAAGGAGAAGCTACAACTTTCTCCTTTGGACTCTGAAAATGTTGCTCGTTATCTGTGTCTATGACGTTGATCGTGCAGTGGTGGTTTTCTTTGATCGGTTTGCCGTTCATAAATGACCTCTCAAAGTCTGGAGGCCCCTCGTCAGTGTTGAGACTGAGGCTCTTCACTGGCCAAGCTGGTTGCTTTCCTGCTTTATTACTGTGCTTCCTGCTGCTGACGCACTCAGAGACTGTGGTTGGACCAAAATACGTGGATGCCTGTAAGTCGTCCAAACTCTCATGCTTGACCCGTCGTCTGTCCTGACAAGGGGAGTTAAGTGTTGGCTCAAAGTAGGGGTTAGTGTAAGGCAGTTCAAAGCTGTGGTTGAAAAAGGTTGCAGGCTTGTGTAGCTCCCTCCTGTGATAGCCATCAGCAGCCTTACTGCCCTGTTTGCACTGATTGGTGATGACCTACAACAGCAATCCAGAAAGAAAGTGAGTTGGCTTTTAAGACACACTCACAAAATAAATACTGTAAAACTTTACAATATAAAGTATCAGTTGATTTCAGATGCACAACTTATAACTGGAATTAAAAAGTAGAATGCTACAACACATCTACTCCTGTATGCTGTACATCGAAAGACTAATACTAGCTGTGTGACACTGTTAAAGGATAAATAGAATTCACACAATCAAAAAAGGAATTGCACAATAACCAACATGCCTTCATACGCTTGCTCTCAATTGAAAACTACATATTGTTCTAGTCGATGTATGTGCCAAAATCTAACTTAAAGTTACAACAAGAAACTTAAGCTAGAACTAGTATGAGACTTAAACTCATTCAAGACACTTTACTCATTAGCCCTGCCTCTCCCTGCTACACTCTGCTATGCCAGTCCATTCTCATTGCCACGGTGTCAAACAGCAGCACTTGTTCCAGTAATTTAGCTGACAATAAAGGTACCCCATTGGTAATACAACCCCGGTTCCAAAAAAAGTTGGGAACATTTGAAAAATGTAAGTAAAGAGAGAATCCAATGATTTGCAAATCTCATCAACCCATATTTTATTCACGATAGAACATAAACAACAAATCAGATGGTGAAACTGAGACATTTTGCCATTTCATGGAAAATATTAGCTCAATTTGAATTTGATGGTAGTAACACATCTCATAGGTTGTAAGATTGTGTACGATCCCCTCTTTTAACCGTTGTCTGCAAACGTCTGGGAAGTGAGGAAACCAGTTTCTACAGTTTTAGGAGAGGAATGTTGTCCCATTCTTCTCTGATGCAGGATTCTAGCTCCTCATCTATGTACTTTTCAGCATTGATGGTCCCTTTCCAGATGTGTAAACTGCCCGCGTCATGGTCACTAATGAACCCCCACACTATCAGAGGTGCAGGCTCTTGAACTGTTAACTGTTAACAAGCTGGATGGTCCCTCTCCTCTTTAGTTCACCGAACACGACGTCCATGGTTTTCAAAAACTATTACAAATTTTGATTCATCTGACCATAGAACAGTTTTCCATTTTGCCTTAGACAATTCTAAATGAGCTCTGGCCCAGAGAACATGGCGCCGTTTCTGGATCGTGTTCACATAAGGCTTCTTCTTTGCACGATACAGCTTTAACTTTGTGGATTACACATCAAACTGTGTTCACATCAAAATTCAGAATTAGCTAATACTTTCAATTAAATAGTAACATTTCTCAGTTTAAACATCTGATTTGTTGTTTATGTTCTATTGTGAGTAAAATATGGGTTAATGAGATTTGCAAATTCTGTTGTTTTTTATGATTTCTCCTAACTTTTTTGGAATTGGGGTTGTAGATACAAGGGGCTTCCAGTCAAGTAGAATGGCAATCGCAGTACTACGCCTAAAGTGATGACTTAGTTTATGAAGTGAAAAGTCCTTGTTGAGTGGAGATCAGGGTGGCAGGGTTTCACTCCACCAAGAGATGTTGTGCACGTTAACATCAGGCATGTTTATTTTGAGTAGGGCACTGTACATGTGTAAAGTTGTCACTGTATGTAATGTTTAGTTTTTAGGAAATGTGTCTTTTAACTTCACCTTCCCCAAAAAAAGACAAGATTTGATGCCTTAGGCAAAGGCATTATCTGATGTTGTGGGATGAGAACGTGTTGGCTATGCTCTTGAGTGCTTCAGGTCGGCATTGTGATGCAATTACAACATTTAAAAAGCTCCACACTCTATTTTTATCTGTGGAGGTGCTTATTTTAAAATAAGCTCCGGCAGCTGTGTAGATATTGTCTCGTAACTTTCCGAATGACGTTTAACCTTCTAACTAATTGGAGCAGAGCAATTATTTCATTTTTATTTACTGTAATTTTAAAGGTTAATAATTAAAAGGTTGGGCAGTGTGGAGTAGAATGATCGATTACTAAAACATGCATATTGCAGCATTGATGAATGTGTTAAAATGTTATGTATTATTATAGATTAACCTACTCAACCCATATAAAATAAATGATGTGACTGAAGGATTATAGCATTCAGGCAGGATATTAATGTTCAAAAATATGGTATTAGTATTTTTTTAAGATAAACATCTGTCTTAAAGCATCTTTTTGAAAATACAACTTCATACTTGTCAGAGAATGTTTACCATTCCACTGCTTTTAACTAAGTTAAAGATGTGACTATTTCATTTATCACTAAACTATACAGTGGAAAATCAGTCTTTTCATTCTGTTTGGTTGGTATAAGATTCAAATACTCCATTTTATCACAATAAACCTTGTTTTTATTGTTCATGATAAAATGCTTTTATTCTGAATAGCAGATGTGCATGACTTCAAAATTCATTTGAAATTTGAATTACGGTTTGAGATATACAATCAGTTTTCATATCATACCTAGAATATACAACAATATATTTTTATGACCCAAATTATCAACTTCATAAAACTGGTAAAACAATTAGTCCTGACAGTCACTGTTGACTTTGCTGCTTATTAATTAATTGTTAAGTCACATAAAGGCCAAAATATTTAATGGTCAGACAAAATATGCTAGAAAATAAGAATGAGCCCCATAAGACACTGCTTTGGAGAATTTGTAAACAGTAAATGACAATTTAAATAAATAAAAGTTTAAATTGCAGCATTTTTATATCAGAATCTGAATCCATTCTCCTTAGACATGAGTGTAACTTTACAGAATCATCTATGTTAAAATCTTGCTTTCCTGTTCTCCACAACTCAGACCCAAAACAGCAGAGACACACTGACAGTGATTGAAAGTAGCCCTCTCTCTCTTACAACAACAACATCCTGAGAAAAACAAACCTGTGGTGAGAAGGCCACCAAGTTGTGAAAGTCCTCCTTAAAGATGTTTCTCTTCTGGATGCAGGAGTGAACAGAAAATGGCTCTGAGTGGCCAGAATGCTGCAGGGACTCCTGGTCGGTGGTGGACTCACTGTCGATGTCCATAGGAAAGTAGGTAGTCTGCATTTCGCAGGGTGGGGAGGGTGGACTGCCGCTGGAGTACTGGGGCAGATGGTGCAGTTTGTCCAGAGAGGCTGCTCTAAATTTCAGGTCCTTGCTCACCCCCAGAAGGAAGTTAGGGGCAGCGGTCGGAATAAACTGCTGGCAGTTGTTGCAATCGGAGGATTTAGGACAGGGTGAGGTGCTCTGGGCTCCAGGGTGCTCCTGTGATCGGTGGTGGTGATAATGATGGTGGTGGTGTTGGTGTCCATCCCTCGGATTATCCATCGGCTCGAGCCCCCTGTCACAGTCCTGATACTTATAGGCCTCACTGTCAGACCTGCACAGCTCTACTGACTTGTTCTTCTGGAACTTGGCTCTGTGCACTATGGGAAGTTTTTCTTTGGCTATTCCTCCATTCATCTGAATCAAATTGAACATGGTGACGATGTCGGCAGCCACCATGAGTTTCTTGGACTGCGGGTCCTCTATAGAGCTGCGCATCTTGTCCTTGAAGAGTGTGGCTGGAAAGGCGGGGTCCATGCAGACTGTGTAGAAGAGTAGGCTCCTAAGCTTAGTCAGGTGCACCAGGTCAAAATGGGCACACAGGGACTTACACAGGTCCTGATAGGACATGGTGTTGTGCTTGGTGTCCAGCTCCTCCAGGATCCGGACCAGAAACAGAGGGTACTCTGGGTGGGGGTCCATGGCTGCAGGCCTACAAAGACGGTCTTACTTCAGGAAAAGCTCAGCACCTGGAAACAAGACATCTAAATTCAGTGCCAAGCCGAGGTTTTAAGTTGACAGGAAACAAACAGCACTAGAAAATCCGAGATTCTTACAAAGCTCAGAGGGAGGAAGTCCCAGTAATGATACCTTCACAATGAAAATACTTATGCTTGCTAATTGTTTTATTATACATTGTCGAAGTCAACATAAAACATTAATAGAGGAAATTTATCAGGCTCCTCATTATGGGCCAGAATCCACCTGCATTCCGAAAGCAACAGCAGCTGCGGAGATTCGAGGCGCGTTCACGGGGACGTTCTCTGTTTGATTCGCATACCGTCACTCACCCTGAGTTGTTGGGAACACAAAAGAGAATCGTCCGATCAGTTCGGTGCAGCACAGGAGGTGTCACATCAGTGAGGCAACCAAACGCCAAATAAACTCATGGTAAACACAATGAGGCTGTGAATCCGCAGCGCGCAGCCACCGACAGCAGAATCTGAGAGGGTTTTCATAGAATAACTTTAACCCATCCAGTTACCTGTCAGGCTGAGGAGGAGGAAAAGGCAAAAAAATACAAGCCAACAATACACCTCACGTGCACGCGCACAGGTAAATGCTGATAAAATTAAATCTACTGTCCAAGCTGGTGCTGCTGGTAAAGGAATCGATCATGTCGGTGATCCCCAGCAGCCTGGAGCTCCTCCACCGTCCGCGGTTTCTCTCTCCGTTTCTCTCTCTCTGCCCCTCTCTCTCTCTTTATCTCCCTCTCTCCCTCTCTCTCTTCTCTCTCTCTCTCTCTCTGCCTCTCTCTCTCTCTGCCTCTCTCTCTCAGTCTCTCTCTCTCTCGCTCCCCCCCTCTCTCTCTCTCTTTATCTCCCTCTCTCCCTCTCTCTCTTCTCTCTCTCTCTCTCTCTCTCTGCCTCTCTCTCTCTCTCCCTCTCTCTCTCTCCCTCTCTCTCTCTTCTCTCTCTCTCTGCCCCTCTCTCTCTCCCTCTCTCCCTCTCCCTCTGTCTTTATGTCCCTCTCTCTCTCTCTCTTCCTCTCTCTTTGTCTTTATCTCCCTCTGCCCCTCTCTCTCTCTCCCTCTCTCTCTCTCAGTCTCTCTCTCTCTCTCTCCCTCTCTCTCTCTTTATCTCTCTTTCTGCCTCTCTCTCTCTCTCTCTCTCTCTCTCTCTCTCCCTCTCCCTCTGTCTTTATCTCCCTCTCTCCCTCTCTCTCTTCTCTCTCTCTCTCTCTCTGCCTCTCTCTCTCTCTGCCTCTCTCTCTCTCTGCCTCTCTCTCTCAGTCTCTCTCTCTCTCGCTCCCCCCCTCTCTCTCTCTCTTTATCTCCCTCTCTCCCTCTCTCTCTTCTCTCTCTCTCTCTCTCTGCCTCTCTCTCTCTCTCCCTCTCTCTCTCCCTCTCTCTCTCTCCCTCTCTCCCTCTCCCTCTGTCTTTATGTCCCTCTCTCTCTCTCTCTTCCTCTCTCTTTGTCTTTATCTCCCTCTGCCCCTCTCTCTCTCTCAGTCTCTCTCTCTCTCTCTCTCCCTCTCTCTCTCTTTATCTCTCTTTCTGCCTCTCTCTCTCTCTCTCCCTCTCTCTCTGCCCCTCTCTCTCTCTCTCTCTCTCTCTCTCTCCCTCTCCCTCTGTCTTTATCTCCCTCTCTCTCTCTCTCTCTCTCTCTCTCTCTCCCCCCTTCTCTCCTGAACACTGTTGGGTTGAAGGAGACGTCCTGGAATTGAAACTGCACGCTGTGCTGAAAACCAATTAGTGTCAAGGTCGACGACTCCACGCTAACACTACCGGTATGCGTTTCCAAAATAAGAGCGCAGCCTAAACAAGCCAAGCCAAATTCAATGTACATATTCAATACTGCTTTCAAAGTGTGTAAAGAACTAGATTTCATTTGCTAGTGGACACAAACAATCCAATACATCTGTTGTCTATAAAACTGCTATTTTACTTACAACAACATTTATTTAGTTCAAGTTTGTTTTTTGTCTCAGATATAAAGTGGAAGAGAGGCAGATATGTTTAGTACATGAACCTCTATTCTACTGGTTATCCCATACAGGGTCAGGGGGAGGCAGCCAAGCGTCCACAGGCTGAGTACACCATGAACAATTCGCCACAGTGTCACACAAGTACAAGCACAAAATGTCAGAAGAACCTCATTAATGGAGCTTTCCATTGCTTTTTTTTTTTTCCAAAATTGCACTTTTAATTTGAAGGCAACGCGTCTTGTTTCCGTTCATAGCGTGGCTAATTCTGTGTCAATGCAGTTCTTTGTTTTCACTTAGAATGACGTAACTACACCTTTGGCTTGACAAAGTAAGATTTTCAGTCATGCACTCTGCCCCTCACACCAGCTGTTCATTCATGAACTCACATAGTTCTAAAGTTTTTATACATTTGTTTTCATTTATTCTTTAAGTAGTACTGTAGTAATGTACCCCCACTCTGATTTTACTGCTCTTTGAAAAAACATGGTGTAAATGTTGTAAGGTTGCTTGATGGAGGACAACTGACTGGAATAAGATAATTTTCAAACAACTTTATCATCCACCAAAGAGGAATGTTTTGCGTTCTTAGAAAGAAATGTCATAATTTCTATGAAATTTTTTTTGTTGTTTGGAAAAGTTGTATAATAAATAAATAAATAAATATACCTGGTGGAGCAGAGAGGTACCATGCACACTTCAAAAGCCAGCATCAGTGATGGAGTGGGGGTGCATTGCACAGCATGGGTCTTTAAAGGCATCATTAATTCTGAACCATATGAAATATGTATTTAATTTATTGATACCTTCAGTTCCCAGCACACAGTGCACACAACCACGGGTGATCTCACACCAACTCAGACTCATCTTTGGTGCCCATAAAGTATTTAGAACCAACTGCCTTTTAACCAGATAAAGCATTTAAATGACACTTCTGCTTTGATTATTATTAGTAATAATAATAATAATAGTAATAGTAATTATTATTATTACTTTGGTGTTCGTCAGTTGTCTGTTAATACTCTGAAACTAAATACTCTGAAACCTGACCTCATAGCACAATTGGTGTCTAATCATGCAGGGTGAGCAACACTGTGTAGAGTAATGGCAGTAAGACAGACAAGACCTACACTATACTTTTCTTAAATCCAAATAAAATTTTAACTTCGTACTCACAGGAGACCTACTAGTCAAACAAACTCCACTGTGCTAACTAAGCAGCTGGTACTGCTGAAAGCAAAGGTTGCCTAGTGAAATGATTTGATTTCATTGATTTGATTGGCACCTGTTTGATTTGATTGGCACCTGTTTGGTTTTGATTGGCACCTGTTTGGTTTTGACAAATTATGACAAATTATTAAACAAAACAGTTTCATTTTTCTAATCCTATAACCTAAGCGATTGAATTTGAGAGAAGCAGTCGTGCAGAAATATATTTGTCCTCCGGAAACATATGGCATGTTAATTTATTTCATATTCATATTATGAATATTCATAGAAACAAATTGCAGCTTTTGATTAATCAGATTTTGACTCTCATACACCGAACAAACTCTAGTAAACCTGAGCTACATCAATTTAGTTTGTATCCCCCAAGACCTGAAGCTCTTCCCAGATGTCATTGGGCATGAGGCGGGTCCACCCTGGACAGGCCTCTGGTCTGCCAAACAAACTAATATCTCCTGAGAGAGGAGACCTGAAAGAGCGAGGTGGATTGTTAGAAGAGGTAAAGTGGAAACTGAAGCCATGACAGAGCTCGATTTGAAACTGCAATTGAGCTGAAATCTACTGATTATCTAATATTGCACAATTTGACAAGAGTAAAAACACAATTCTGGTCCTTCCCTTTTTTTGAGAAGGATCATGGTAAACACTTTGTGGTGGCCAAAGAACTGCTGAATTTTGCTGGTGCACTGTGTTTTGGTTGGCAAAGCTCAGGAGGTGTATTTGTTTCTGACTTTAGGGAAGAGCACAGATTATAACAAGCTATTTTGCAACCTTATAAGAAGGTACCAGATGCTTGTGAGCAGCATTTCTGTGGCCTCGTTAAGGGAAAGAAGGAAACCTATGTAGAGTTTGCCCAAAAGAAATGTAGTTTGATCGTTGGTGTAAAGCACAGAAGATGGAAACAACTCCGACAGTGGGTTCTTCTGGAAGAGTGGAAAAACTATGTTCCAGAGATAGTTTCCACTTAGTGGAGTGAGCAAAGAGCAAAACTGTTATAGAAGCTGCTGATTTCCTGGCCTATAAAGTCAGTGTTAAAATGTTCCACTCCGTATTCTTGCTTCGCAAACCATTCCTCTAGTGTCAGTAGTAGCAAACTGCCTATCTTGGCTAAAGTTGATAAGGAAAAAAGTTGCTGCTACTTCTCTAGGAAAAAAGCCAAAGGTGTGGCTCATCCCAGGTGTCATCCCCTGCCACAGTGACAAGGTGATGGGTACCTTCAATGGAACTGTCGGCACAAGAAGTGACCAGATAGATAAAATGTTATGTAGATTTAAGGTGGTTTCATATATTATCACAATACAATTTTTCTAGCAATGGCAGAGAGTTAGATTATCTCTGCAAAGGAAGGATTTTGATCTCTCCCCAGCTGTTTTTGTTTGACTCTTAGGAGTAAAAAAAGGTATATAAATAGAAACAGATACCACTTTAGAAAAAACTATTAGCCTAATGATATATGGTTTATTTCCTAAAAGATTTTTAACTTTGAGTTCAAAATGTTAGTAATTTTCTAAATGTGCCACCCTAATTTGAGTGTGTGCCCTAATTCTAGATCCACCTTTGTCTACAGTGAGAAGCTTGGCCATATTGCTGCTGAGTGCTTTTTTAAAATAAAAGGCAGAAAGTTATACCTGATTTGTATTGGTTCTGTGCTGAGCCTGCTGTCATTGACACTGAACCAAACCCTTGCTAATTGATGGTTTTGGTTTTCCTGCCATACCTGTCCCTATTGTGTGAGACACTAGTGCATCTAAATTAAACCCTCTGCAAGGAGTTTTGCTTTTGGGACTTTTCTTGTTGATGATGCTTAGAAATATCTAATCATTTAGCACCATTACCTTGTGTACCTGGAGTGTGGTTTGGTCACAGGATTTGTCTGAGGTCAGGGTTCAGTCTAATTTTAGTCAATAACCTTGCGGGTGAAAGAGTTTCCTACCCGTGTTGATAGGTATTCCTGTGATGTCAAAACCTAAAAATTCAGTCTCTGTGGCTCCAGTTATGTTGTGAGTCATGCTTCGTCTTAAAGAGCTGAAACAGGTGACCTTCCTGACATTAATGGCTGATCTTCCACAAACAACTAAAAGTGCAGGTAGTGAAAGTAAGGAGAGTGAGTCATCAGCCCCATCTAACGTTGTTGATTTGTCCTTGTACATCCAGCATTTCTGATCTTAGCTAAATGCTTTACAGCTGTTACGTCTAAAGAGGATCTAATTGTTGCTGATGCTTTTTGCTTTGAAGGTAGTGTCCTTTTGCACAAACTGACTGGTGTCCCAAATGGTTCTGACTGGAACTCACTGTATTATGATGTTGCTCTCTCTGAATACTGGTTGCAGATATTGGCTTTAGCTCATGACAATGCTGACTCTGGGCGAGTTACTAAACACTTCCTTTGACCTGGTTTAAAGGGAAATTCTGCCGTGCATTGTTGTACTTTTCATGTTTATTAGACGGTTGGAGGGGATAGGGGAGTCTAAGATTGTGTAGGCCCCCTACCAAGGTCCAAATCTAGTTATCAGTACCTTTTGACTCTGTATTCCACCACTCTTTACCCTGGGGCAATCCCCCTGTGCTCTTAAAGCTAAAAGAGTTGTTAGTGAAGGTCTGGACAACTTTTGGTGTGCTTAAAGTTCTTCAAATAGATTGCGTAACAAACTTTATGTCTAAGGTTTTGATCTGCTGCTGCTTGTTGTAAAAGGTATGCAGTGATCTGAGAGCCAAGAAGCTCTAGAAAAATTCCATTTAAGCTTGAAATCTATGCATGTACCTATTGCCTTGAACATGGCCACTCTTTTGTTTACCATCTGTAAAACGTACAGCATCCTCTGGCTTTTATTCCTGCCCAGTTGGTGTTTGGCCACACAGTAAGAGGTCCACTAAAAATCTGTGAGAGCAGTTGCTGGAAGATTCCTTAACTAATGTTTGTGCTTGACTATGCAAGTTCTAGTGGCTTCTTCATGTCTGTGACCTGGTGTCACATGCAACTGCAAATTCTCAATCTGAAACAGCGGTTTAATAAAGATGCAGTACAGTGTGTTTTCCAACTGGACATTTGAACCAGGATCAGTGTTACCTGCCAAGCTTACAGATTCTTGTGTACTCAGTGACACACATTATGTAATTTGCTCTCTCAGGTCAAGTCAAGAACCAGTTAAATATAATACGTCCTCATTATTGTGTGTAAAAAATAAAAAATATATTTAATCGTCCTATTAACAAAGTCCTGTCTCTTGTTGTACCATCCACCACCCTTTCCACCTCCACATGAGACTTTTTCACTTTATAATCTAAATCATTGCTTTAGGTGTGTGTCTGGATTTCCCTTTTACTACACTGGTGCTCAGAACATACCCTAAGCAAAAGCATGTAAAGCAGAAGAGACTGGAAAAAGTGGAATGGGAATGAGCTTGTTTAGCACAGTCTGCCCACAGGGTTAATGTGCTGTGATTTCCTCTCCTAGGAAGACTGACAACTGCCATGTGTTGTGTTGGTCAACTGTGTTCCGCATGGCACAGTGTGTACTATATTTTTTATTTTTGTACTTTTTCTTCTGAAGCACTTCTGAAGACCAGTTAATCCGTTTACTGCTCAGTATATGATGGAGCTCTCCATTTCCTTGCTGCCTATGCAGTCTTTAATTGGACGGAGTATTGAGGCTGGGGGCTGGTGAAAAGCTGGAGGCCTAAATCAATTGCGAGTAGTGTGACTGTGACAGTGTAGGACTGTAGACTGCAAAAGTGTCCGTGTAACATCTTAAAATGCCCTGGTGACCAAATCTACTGTATGTCTATGAACAGAAACCCAGAGGAGTAACCACGCTGAAATAAACATACAAACAGACCAGGGACTGACCTACGGACCTGGCATTGACTAGCTCTGAGGGTGATGCGGCATCAGCTGATTCTGGAGGTGACTTGGGGCAGCTCGATGCCTGGGAGTTTGGTCACCTTTGACTGAAATGCTCTACTCCTGTGCTCCTATCAGAGGGTGAGGTGTCTTCCTAGGAAACACCACTGCTGGAAGCTGCTAGGGGCAGGATGTTTGTGATCAGTGATGGCAAAAGGCTCCTGGTCACTGGGAGTTTGTGGCAAATAAGATGCAGGTAGATACAGGTTCAGAGCTGTGGAGATACTAACTATGACATGAACAGTCAAACCTGCATTATGTAAAATTACTTAAGTCTCAGAACTAACTTGACAGGTCACCGGTCAGTTTAACAGGTCACTATTTTTGATTAAGCTGTTGTTTCTCTCCAGTTAACTCAGATTTACTCTGCTCCACAACATCTGTGGTCCGTATTAACAGGTCTCATGACGCTGAAGCGTGGATGAAATGTGCTTCCTGCTCTGCATGTGCAAGCTGGGAATCTTATGACATAACTATTAACATTTAAGGCAATTTGATATTTTGTAAGGCCTTTTATCAGTAAAGATTGAACATATTTGAATACTTTTAAAGGGCTACAGCCACCGTGCAACTACACAAATACATCAGCTTCAGCAGAAATACACTCCCCTCCAACATTGGAACAGGCCAATTCCTTTATTTTTGCTATACACTGAAAACATTTGGTTTTAACATAAAAAGATTAATATGGAACAAGAGATACAACATTTTAGCTTTTATTTATAGGTATCTACACCTGATACACATCTTAGAAGATAGCACCTTTGTTTGAAATCACCCATTTTTCATATTAGCAAAATTATTGGACTTAAAGTAGACTGAAGTGAAAAAGACTTAATATTTATTTCCAAATGCTTTTGCTTGCAATAACTGCATGACCCACAGAGATCACCAAACGTTTGCATTCTTTCTTGTGCCTTTCACCATAGCCTCTTTTCGTTTTCAGGTAAAATGCTGCTTGCATTTACATTGAACAGATGCTTTTATCCGAAGCTTACGAGTGTAAGTCAAGGAGAAAACATCAAATTCATATCAGAAAATGTTTACATTTCATGAGATGCAAGCGCAAGAAAGAGCAGAAGGGAAGCTATATTTTTATTTTTGTCATTTTTTTAATGCCTGGCAAATTTGGCGCAGGAGGTAGAGTCCAACCAAACCAATCCCACAGTGGTTGGTTCGATCCCCGGGTCCTCCGGTCGCATGGTAAAGTGTCCTTGAGCAAGACACTGACACTTCCTTCTCCAGTGTTTCATTGTGTAATTTTGCAGTTTAATAACAGCATTTCATGTCTTATTTTTACTTTGTATCATTTATACAGTTTTACCCACACACTACAAATGCTGCAGCAGTTATTGTATTACTGATATTATTTAAACGGAATATAATTTGTTCAACTGTTTCCCAAGGCCTCTACTCCCTGCACCGCAGCACACAGCGTAGGCTACTGTACATTCACACACTGAACTGAAGTCGCCCCATTTGATCGTTTTGTCCTAAAGTGACTCTTCAGATTTTTTTCACATGTGGTGAACAAACCAAACCAGATTTCAAATCAGATCTGGGCCACTTTTGTATGTCATCCTAGATCTGAAATTTAACTGATCGCAATGCAATTTCTACCAGATTTTTATATATATATTTTTTTAAAGCTTATTTCTGTGAAAATGTGCTATTTGTCCTAATCTGTTAGTGTCTGCACAGTCTAGTAAAGACCTAATCTACTGTAGAGGAGATGAAAAACACATGACGAGACCAGGAAGTTTCAATTTTCTGCTAAAGCTTCTTTTTGAGCCAAATAATTATTAATATTATTTTATTTACCAGGTAAAGTCCAGTTGAGATGAATTCTTCGTTTAATGTCGACCTGGCAAAGAAGGCAGCAAGTTTAAAAATCTTGGTCACATGACTATTAAAACAGAAATACAGGACAATAAAATAAGTCAAATAAAAAAAACAAATACAAAACACACACAAAAAAAAACCGGAGCAGGATGTGGTGTAAGTTGCGGTTAGGTTCTGTTTAAAAGAAGATAATGGAATGAAAGAGTTCAGTTTTAGTAGGGTCCGCAAATCATTCCCTGAACAAGGACCAAGGTATGAAACTTTTTCTACCAGTTCCAGTTCTCACAGTTGCGACCTTTAAATGCAGCAGGATGGTAGATCTCAGATTGTATGAATATTGCACAGAGACAAACATGGACCTGATGTAATGGGGCATTTTACCCAGTAGGGGTTTAGAAATGAAAATGAACCTGTGCTGCATCCTGGGATTAGAAAGAAGTCAAGGTTATAGAGCACACAGTGATGCGTTCTGTGGCCAGAGTTTGTTATAAATCTCAGTGCAGAATGATACAGAGGGTCAAGTGAACTGAAGCACAGACACAGCAGTCAAGCTACAACAGAAACAAATGAATAACCAAATGTTAATGCACAGAATATGAAAAACATGACTAATCTGTAGAGGAAACAAAGTGTGAATTTAAGTTTTTACATAATGATTCAATGTGGTATTTAAAATTAGATTAAGAACTGTACAGTAAAGAGGAAAACAAATTAAATCAAAGAAAAGCAGTTAAAATGCAAAAATTATATAGAATATATTATTTCTACTAAAACAAGAGCCTCATATCAATTTGATAAAGATGCATTTTAACACAAGACTTAAAGATGTCACTGATTCAGACAGTCTGATTTCCTCAGCTGCAGCATTTTGGATTAATTACAGTAGTCCAACTTAGATGTAACAAATGTATGGACTAGTTTTTCGGCATCACTTTGAGACAGGATGCTCTTAATTTTGGCAATGTTCCGTAGGTGGAAGAAGGCTGTTTTATTTATTTGTTTTATATGTGAGGTAAAAGACAAATCTTGATCAAAAATAACTCCAAGGTTCCAGACTTATGCCATCTAGAGTAACAATATGGTTGGACATCATATTTCTGAGATTTTTGGGCCCAAATACTATGACTTGAAATTGTGGGACATCCAGGCCTTTATGTCTTGTAGGCTTGAAGCTTGATTAACTGATTTTTTTCATCTGGTTCCATAGATAAATATAGCTGGGTATCATCAGCATAGCAGTGGACATTTATGGAGTGTTTTCTAATAATGTTGCGTAAAGGAAACATATACAAAGTAAAAAGTATTAATATATATATATATATATATATATATATATATATATATATATATATATATATATATATATATATATATATATATATATATATATATAAGATCTGAGGTCGACACACAGTAAGTTCTATCCAACCAAAAGCCAAGATAAGATACTTCAATCTGAATACCATTTATAGTTTTAAGAGAAATAGATGGTGGTTTAGCATGATGTGGTGAGAATATCATTACTTTTATTTAATTTGTATTTAAAGGCAATTTATGGTTGATAAAAGAATACGCTAATAAGTTCAAATCTGACCATACATTAGCAGCTGTTGTCTCAATAGATGAAGCAAAAGAGTACAAAATGTTATTATCAGCATACATGTGATACCATTATGAATGTTACTGACATGTAGTAAGAAAAAGCAGTGGGCACAGTAACCCTGAGATATTCCCTTTGTGAAGACAGCAGGATCAGAAGTGATGCTATCTGTCCTAAAAAAATATACTCTGTCATTTAAGTAGCTCTGGAACGAGTTGACAGCTTCACCAAATGTTCAAAAGAAGTGTATTATGAACTGTATCAAAGGCTTTTGTCAGATCTAGGAACACAACTCCACTATAGTGATTCTTATCAAATGCACACCTGGTGTCATCCAAGACTTTCAAACCTGCTGTCAAAGTACTGTATCAAGATGTGAAACCAGACAGAAAAGGGTTTATAATGCTGTAAGTGTCCAGGTGTTGTCTCAACTGTTCGGAAATAAGGGGGTTAATACCTATTCAGATAAGATGATCTCCAGAGTGTTTAAGTTCAATTACTGGTGCACAATAATTGTTGCAGCTAATTTAGGAAAATAGAAGCCATCTTTGAGGAAATGTCATGATTTGACTGTGTGACTCCTGTGTAAAAAACTAGCACTGGCGCCGCTCTGGTAACGTGCTGCTCATACTACGCCGTCTGTGGTCCCTGTTATGAAAGGTTTTCATAGCCTAGATCCTAATCCTACTGTACAATAAAGTCAAAGTTAGTTGGGAAAGCAGCAAAAAGCTATATTTTCTTTTGAAGTTTTGAAGGTCACACAGAAGAGACCAGAGCTGCTCACATAGCAATAACAAGGCAGCTGATCACTGCGTCTCCTCACATTAAAAGTGCTGATGTACCACGGGGAGCAGAGGGTAGGTGGAGGGAGTGAAAGAACATGAATTTAGCTGATCACCTGTTTTTAAATGGGCCAGTGTCTCTTCCCTCTCAGGAACAATTAAAAAGAGTAAACACAATCACATCAGCCTCAATAAGCAAGTAGCTTCACATGGACTGAAAACCCAGAATACGTTACTCTGCACTTTACATGTGGATTTGTACAATCTGCTTGAGAGTTTATGGACCCGTTGGAATTTTTTCTTTTTGTGCATAAATATGACCTCAAACTAAAATGAAATAAAAGTAACTACGATAATGTATTTATTATGTAAAATCATTGAATCTTGTACTTGTGTGAGAGGAACACCTGTTTAAATCTAATGTTAGCTGTATTATGAGTCACTGCTCTACAGAACAACACAATGGGCCTCAATCACAAACGCTGCCTCACACACACACACTATATTGCCAAAAGTATTCTCTCACCCATCCAAATAAATGAATTCAGGTGCACGAAGCAAAGCCCATAAAGACATGGATGAGTGAGTTTGGTGTGGAAGAACTTGACTGGCCTGCACAGAGTCCTGACCTCAACCCGATAGAAACCTTTGGGATGAATTAGAGCAAAGACTGCGAGCACTGTGTATTATGTATTTCATAAACACACTCCTAAACCTCGTGGAAAGAGTTGAAGCTGTTATAGCTTTTAATTGTCTTTGAAGTATGTCTAAGGACGAGCCTTGTCTCTGCATAACAGAAACGACACACATGTCCTTTCTACATGCACAGACTGACATTACACACTTCACACAGCTCCACTCTGCAACAGCAGTCAGACTGAGGCCTCACATATGACAATGACAACTACCTGCAGCAGCTTCGAGGGGCAGATGGTGGACATGGGAGACAGAGTTGAGACACACACATGCAACACACACCGTCCTTTTTCTCAGCTCAGCTCTTTCCTCTCAACAGTTTAACAATTTTTCTCACGTTTCTGGACTGAAACTGTTACTGATACTTGTTAGTAACAGTTTAAATTTTAAAAGGTTTTGAAATTAGAGGCACATTCTCACGTCTGAGGAATCACCACAAAGTTTGAGTTGATATATATTCAATTAGATTCTTGACACATTATTAACTTTACTTAATTTCTGCGATTAATTTGATTTAGTTCATTTTTAAAGCCCTGATGTTTCTTTAGACAGATCAATGTTTCCCTTATAGTACCAACCTTTCCTACAAGCTGTAATTTATCAACAAAGAACATTTGATGGAAACACAAATGAGTCTAAGAAAGTGAACAGGGCTGTAGCAGAGGACACATGCATGGGCCAGGTCCCAGGTAATATTATTTTAATAAAACTCTTTCACACTAGGAAGCCTGGGGCAGGAAAATCCAGAAACGGCCCTGACTCCAAACGCATTCTTCTGGTTCCTCCAACCATTTCTTTTTTTACCCGGGCCAGAGGATTCACCACCTCATTTACTGCAGCCCAAGCCTCTTTTTTTATTGTCATTTGAGTGACCCAATATTTCTTTGGATCCCAAGGAAACATTTGGTAGAAAAACTGCCTTTTCAAGCTTTGACCACAGACACTATTGCTCAATTTTATCCAGTTGTGAAATTCTTTTATTTGTTTTAGAAGGTGTGCTTCTGTCTTACAACTTTACAAATTGGAAAGGTACAACTGTATCGAACTGGCATCATAGTTGTCACTAGAAGTGTTTCTTGGTGGGGCTGGATGGGGTTGTAGTATTATTTGGTGGAGCTGAAGAAAAAAAACCTGAATATTTTCATTTCAAGTGCCAGTTCCTGGCATTTACAAATTTATTAAAAGTATTGTATTTAGGCATAATGCATCTACAGTAATCAAATGGGCCTCCACACACATTGTATAATAATTTCATTTCTTGCATTTATTAAAAGTAAAAAATTAGTAAAAAATTGTACTGGAGCTTATTTCATTTTCAGATCAGTACTCCAGTTTCTGATAATGTCTGGATAATACTAGGAATCCAGACTATGTACGTTACTTAAGCTGCTTGGTTGCTATAGTAATTGGATGCGCAAGTGGACCCATAACAAGAGAAATGGGGTGAACAAAGTGAATAGAAGAAACATAATAGTGTATCCTACACGTTTTCATTTTCTTGTTACACACATCTTCCCACTTAGCCCACTTCATCTCAGTTGTTCCTCTGCCACTTTACATGTGGGTGGTAGAGTGATGGGTGGTCCCCTTAACAGACGACGGAGACATGCAGTATAACGGTTTCCTTCTAGGCTACAATGCTCCAACATTTTTTTGTGAGTGATGACTAAACTGAAGTGATTCATGTACATAACATCTAATTATCAGACGAACATTTTTCTGGCATCTTAAGTTAGTGTGTGTCAGAATTAGGACACACCCTCAACAAAGCCTCACACTTCTTCATGAAAACAAGCAAAGGTCTATGTCCTTTTTCTACTTTTCTCTATGTGTAGATTTTCTACACACAAATAATGAGGCCTGTTTGATTTCTGCAGTGTTAGAATTGGCCACAAGGTGGCAAAGCAACTCACTGAATGTGTGTGAATCCAGCCACAATAAGGCAATTGACCTAAAGCCTGAAAGTGTCAGATGAAACATGAAGGTCTCAGCAACCTGCTTCCCGTCATTTTTTCCTATGCATTGTGCACAAAGATACATACCTAACCACGCAGCAATGCATGTCCACAGGGATGAAAGGCACTAAAAGCACACACACATTTTGTGAGGTGGGGAGTGTGCTCACCCTGTGATAGTGCTCAGTATTTCTTTCCTGCATCATTTGGGTGGAATGATTAATTGGCTTCTTTAGTTAAAGTGTCTTTAAGAGAACACAGCACACACATTTTCTGAGACAAACAGTCATTAATCATATATATATATATATTATACATACACACACACTTATTCATGGCACTTAGACAGGTCTATTACCGGCAGGCTTGTTCTGTTTGTTTCCTGCAAAGTCTGCAAATAAAAGTGTGTGCGTGTGTTTGTGTGTGCGCCCACCCTCCAGGTAACCTCAGCAGTCATGCATTCTCTCCCTGACTTTGTTCTGGATTCCCAAAAACCTTAAATGTCCTCCCAGATCCTCCATGCTGGGAAAGCAAACACATTTCAAAGAACTAACATAAATCCCAGCACTGATAACAAATCCAAAGTTACAGGTTCCAAAATAACAAATGTATGTTCTAATAGTAAATAGTCAGGGACACAGAGGATCATTTTTCATGGTAGTAGTTGTTGATCTGTGTTTTTGGCAGCAGATGAACTGGTCCTGATGTCCTGTTTCCTCAAAGGAAAATAAAGTAGCAGCGGGTCTCCATTACAGGGTGACACCATGACCTATGACCAGAAACTCTGGTTTAAGAGCTACACGTTACACTGAAACATAAAGCTCCGTCATAGGCATAAGCTCATTTGTCTTATGAGTGTCAATGTTCCAGCTTAAATAGATGCAAACTAGTGATCAACTGTGAGGGGTGGGGGAGGGGTTCTGTTTATATAGGGCTTTTTAAAAAAGTGTTTTGTTGATTGTGGCTACCATGAAAGCTGCTCATCTGACCTACTCCTGTGATGGCAACTTTAAGTTCAGAGTCACTTCAAGTCCATATGACAAGGATACTTTTTACAAGGATCCAATTATACGGCTGATAACACCATTAGTGGGCAATAGTTCAAAGAAACAGTTTGAAGCTCCAGTGTTGCTATGAAGTTCATTTGTGTCCACAATGAATGAATGTAATCCAATGATTCAATAGCATCTAATTGCATGCACATAATAAAATATATTTATATATTATATATATATATATATAATATATTTCTATCAATTGTTCTTTTCATTGTTGTTATTGATACTGATATTGATATTGGTAAATATACATTGTATTAGCATTTTTTTAAACAACAAAACTGTATTTTTTTTCCTGTCCTGCATCTGTTTTTAGTTGTGTTCATTAGATGCCCATGAAGACACACACACCACATTTGATTTGAACTTTGTCCATCTTACACAGTGGGGTTGATGAGATTTGCAAATCACTGCATTTTGATTTTAATTACATTTTACACATTGTTCCAACTTGTTTGGAATTGGGGTTGTATAAAATGTAAAATATTAAATATATATTATAACATTTATTGCCAACTAATTGAAAATGAAAAACTGAATTTGCATATGTATTCAGACCCTATGTTAATGCTTTTCTAGAGGTAATTATACTGTAAGGTCCACAATTCTTCCATAGCTTTAAACTGTGAACAGAATAAGACGTGAAAGAGAGCAGTCTGAATTCTGGTTTAATGGTAAATCCACATATCTTAATAGTGGGTCATACAGGTTTGATTTTTTTCATGTAAAATCACATTTATGTCACAACATAAAAAACATCTCCTTACAGTAAACTTTAAATAAAATAATAGTTCATCCAATCAGTTCTTGCTCAGAACAACCTGATGGATACTGGATAAAGATGACAAATATTATGTGACTATACGGAACAACAGACAAATGGTTAAATCCCTGTATAAACATTGTTTAGATTTCCAAATCAGCACCACATAATATATACTGCATGTGCACCTAAAAAAGTACAGTACATGAATAATTAGGCATTATCGCTAACACACAAAACAGACAATGGTTAACAGTGTCAAAAGAACCATTATTGACTACAAGCTGAATTCCACAATAGTGAAACAGGTCATAAGATAGCACCATTCGACCCCCTGGAAAAGACTGAGGCATTTTGTGGTAACACATACACATTCATACACATCCATAACCAAAAAGGGTTGATAAGGAAATAATATTTTACTTAGTGCTGATGGTAAGTATCGGATATTTGATCATTTAAAAATAACTATTCCTGGCTTTTTCCGTGTATTGTATAGTTGGGTGTAAAAAACACCCTCTGCAGTATTAGAGAGCATTTAAAGGAGTAAAATGAGGCCCTGACTCTTAAGCCCTAATCAGACAGAATGTGTTTTCAAGTTATAAAATGTGAGGCACACTTCACTGCCCTTTTCTGTTGAAACAGACACAATGTTTTTTAACGGTTACTAGGCCACCACCAAATATTTGACCCTAACTGCTACGGATGTCTCTAGACCGCCTTTTCCCAGACTGACTACAAGTACCTAAATTCGAGCGCTTACCAATACCAAGTACCGATACGGAGTACTAATACAAGTACTAACCTGTGCTTCTACTGTAGTTTAATTTGGTGGACAGTAAAGTCCCCATCAATCTGCTATTTGGACACTGCTGGTCCATATAGCAGTAAAGACACACCTGACACCTAACTAAGATGTTTAAAGACTTGTGGATTGTTCATACATCAAGTGTTTCCATCAACAGACTGAATGGAGCACACAGCTGATGACACAATAAATATGGCTGTGTGTATAAATAGAGCAAAAAATGCTGAAAAGAACAAAAGGAGAGGAAGAAAAAAATGAACAAAGCACAGATTGAACTGAGATCCTGGATGGAGAGTCACAGCATGGACTCTAGAATCCTAAAGTCCTAAAACTTCAGGTTAAAGTTTTAGCTACTGTAGATCTCTCTCAGATTTTGCAGATGTCATTCATAAATAATGAACATGTTTAAAATAAGCTTGAGAAATGTAAGAATGACTGTCAACAAAGGGATCTGCAGACTTTAGTAGAACAGAGTTTTCAGTTGCAATTACATTTGACGTTGTGTATCTTAAAACACCTCAAAACTACACACAGTTCTACCTCCACCTACCTGCTCAACAAATGTGAGGTTAAATCGGGTGCAATATTGGAGGAGTTTTCTATAAATAGTATAAGGAAAGATACCTGATGCTGATATTGGTATCACGACATCCCTACTAACTGCGAAAGACTGTTAAATATCTCTGAACATTGTATAAGCATTTCTCTAAACAACGGCAGGTAGAGGGTAGCTGCTCTGAATCTGATTGAACACTGGACACAAAAACAGAGATCATTGTGGGGACATGAGAAAGGGGGATGATCACAGCGAGTACCACCAGTATATCCAGGAGCTTTGCTTGGATGACGGTTGCTTGCTGGCATATTTTAAAATGTGTCTGACAGGAGCTCCACAATAAATAATGATGCATAAATGGATTCACTGTCATCGAAAACACCTGCAAAAAGCTGTCCCATGCTACTAAAATCCTTTGTGTTTCATTAGGGCCTTAAGGTGCATGGTTCTTGTGGCTGTGCAACCTCCCCCCAAGCCTTCACAATTACATAATTGCAGTCAGTGTGTGAATCTCAGCAACACAATTTGTTGTTGCACTGACTCAGCATTGCTTCCTTTTTTTTTTAAAACCAGACTTCCTTTCAGTTTGCTGCAGACCTGTCCACAGTGTTGAAGAACAGTAAAATCTGAGTGAAGGCCAGAGTGGCTTGTACAGGGTACGTACACATTGACTTTTGCATACAGTGTGCACATAAATCAATTTTGTATCGTTAGTAGAGGAACTATCCGTTTTGGCTCTCTAGGGGACACAGGCATACGAAAATGTCTGTACATAGTGCAGGTAGGTGTGACTTAGCACAACAATCACTTTATTAATAATAGATCTAATATTTAATAACAGTGCAGTGATGTGGGTGAAGAAGTTGAGTGAATGAAGGCTTAGACAATTTTCAATTAGATTTATGAGCAGCAATACGATATGAGACAGTTGATGTGATTATGGGGGTCTTGTAAGAGGAGCTAAAATAGAAAATGAACAAAATAATAAAACTGTTTGACAGGCCAAGATTTGATTTGATGTTTATTTATACGTTTGTGGTGAAATTCTCAGTTAATGTGCACTGGGATTGAGTTTACAGCTAACGTACGGAAGCATCAGTTCAAGTGAAACTGGGCAATTAAACAATTGTGGTTGGTCCTTTTACCAAGATCACAACCGCCCTTGTGTGAGTCTCTAGTATGTAGGCATGTGGTCTTGGCTTCACAGCTTAATTAACGCAAGCTAAACCAGGACCATTGTCACAGTGTTGAATTTTCAGATATGTATACTTTAATTAGTTATTTTCCCTATTTTTACTCTCTTCATTTAAACAAAAACGTTTGAGCTTTTTCCTGCTCTCATTTTTTAAAAACAGGCCTATTACTGTATATGTAATTATGGATTTGTTGTTTTTTTTACATCATTGCATTACACAGTTAGCATTCACAAGCAGCTACTGTATGTTCAGCTTTTTGACCTCAGTGTAACAGCTCACCTCACTAACTACAGAAGCCATTTTATATACAGGACCCCAGGGGTGTGGGGCTGGGTTGGTCATTTTGCTGCAGCAGCTCCTGACAATATTAATATGATTTAACAAAGTTTTGTTAAATCATATTAATATTCTTTAAAAAGGGCGCAGCTGTAATTCAGTTGGTAAGGCAGTTGTCCACGGACCACAGGGTCAGTGGTTCGATCTCCGGTCTCGGCTATACGGCAAAGTGTCTCTGGGCAAGACCCCCCCCCCCCCCCCCCCCACTCCCCAGTGCCTGTCTAAGCCCGGTACAAACAGAGGAGTGTTTTGTTAGGAAGGGCATCCAGCATAAAAACTGTGCCAATGATCTGCTGTGGTGACCCTGAATTCACAGGATGAACCGAAAGGACAAAAAAAAAAAAAGTTATATTCTTTAAAGTAATTTATACCTGTATTTTGTCCAAAATTTGTAAATGAAAACGTCTCTTTAAGGCTAAGCCGATGTGTGTTGATCATAATGTTTCATGTTCGATCGCTAGCTCTGAAAACTTTCCACAATGGAGCCAATTTATTGCTCACTGTTGTCAGGATTTAGTTTAATATTTAAGTTATATTATACAAATGATATTGTATGAAGTGATGTCCGGTTAGCATTACACACGAGTTGCTGGTGGAAAGTACTTCTTACTCCTTTACTTTAGTTCCATTTCTGAGCCGGTGCCTATTCACTTTTACTTGCGTAAAGAAATTGAACCAGTAATTCTACTTTTAGTCCCTTTTTACACAAGTATCTGTTGTTCTACTTGAGTAAGGAATGTGTGTGTTGTGTAATGTGTGTATGTGTGTGTGCCACCTCTGCACCTGGATTGATTCACTGTAATCCTACAGCATCTTACCATGGCTGCTGATTAATATTTACACATGGTTGCATTTACTTACATAAACCTATTGACCAGTTAAATTGCAACAATTATATGTAATAAAATAATACTGTACAAAACTGTAAAAACAAAGGACATAATTAAAGTAGACGGGAGAGGATAAAGCTCTAACTAACTTTCATTACACCTGACAGGGAAATGGTACTTACCCAGCTCTTACTTGGAGCTTGGATTGCTCCCCACCACCCACCTCCACCCCTCAATTGTTTTGTCTGATTTGGTGTACAGCAAAAAAAAATTATTGGACATTTTCAAGTCTTCAGCAAAATTAGAAGCTTATGAGCCCATTTCAATCATACACGTATGTGTACTTGCTATTCTGTTTTTTTAAATACAAAAAAGTTCCATGAATAATGGAAATGATATTCTTTGAACATTTAACAGTATTAAAACACTTAAAAAAAAAAGGGAACACAATATGGAGAAAGTAGCTTTTGGTCATTAGCTCTTGTGCAGTATTTTCTTGGCATAAAAGTCCCTACATGTTTCACAGCAGCGCTGGTACCACCTCATGTCCTGACAGAGGTTCTTCTCACGGATCACGTGACAGTACACCGTCCACTGGTCCCCCATGCATTTGTAGGTTAGAGCAGCTGGAGCAGAGGGAAACAAGGTAAATATTCATAAGTGACATGTGCTATATCATATTTTAAATACAACATGAATTGTACATTCTTCAAACTATATAGCAAAACACACTTATGAGTGAATTCTAAAGAAGCAATTAGTGGCATCACTGTGTGTCCAAGTGGAGGAAAACACACCAGATGTCCCTAATTACTTGATTTATGTCCAACAAGGCTCTTTTTAAAAAAATTGCTTTTGGGAGCTTTTCTTTATATTGTTAAAAATCCTTCCACATCTCATTAGTCAGGGTTCACCACATTTGTCGAAAAATTGTAAGAGTATTAGTAAAAGAGTAAAATTGAAGCAGTAAAAAAATACAAAGCTTCATGCAAATGTTTGTGTACTTTTCAGAGATTCAAAGATGTCTTTGTCTAACAGGATGGAGCAGGTGGTGAACCAGAGGAGCAAAACAATGTTGACTCTCCAACTATGTCCACGCCGAGCTAAACACCAAGAGACCCACTGAAACTAAATATGGTTCAATATTCAAAGACCTTTATTAATAGCTGCTTTGCTTTCTTACAGCTGCTCTCTGCCCAAAGAGAAGGCAAATGAGACTTACTCCTAGATATGTTAAAATATAGAACATAACTTTCTGTGTTAAGTGAGCCTAAGAACATGTGACTCAAAGGTGCAAACAATAAAATAGCTACAAACCACTACTATTAATTTGAGCTTTGTGTTTTACATGTAAAGACTGTATCAGTCAAGTATTGCAAAAACATGCAGTACAGCAAATACAACAATTTGCAAGATCCTGAATCTGTACAATGTGTACTGTGCAACACACATTGAACTGTCTAGCTGAGGAAAACAACAGCTGATGACAGAAACATGTGAGCTGTGAAGAAAAACCCTAAAACAGTTGGTGACATGAGCAACAACCTCCACAGAGCACGAGTGAAGGTTTCACAGTCCACCACCTGAAATAAATTCATGAGCAGAAATACAGAGGCTGTACTACAAGATTAAAACAAATCCATATTAAGACACAGAAGGCCAGATTGTAAAAACAGGGATGAGCCACAGAATTTTTAGAAACAAATGTATGGACTGATGAGACCAAGATGAACCTCTATCAAGTGATGGAAAGGCCAAAATGTGGAACAAAACAATGATCTGCTCATGACCCAAACCACAAAAGCTCATCTGTGAAAAATAGTGGAGGTAGTTTCGTGGTTTCAGTTGCTTCTGGAACGGACTCTCTGATCTTCATTGATAGTGTAATTGTAGAAACAGAATGACTTCAGAGATAAACAGAAACACTTGTTCTGTCCAATTTATAGAGAAATGACTCAAAACTAATTGCGATGAGCTTCATCGTGCAGTAAAACATTGGTCCAAATGCTTGATCGGTGACCAAATATTATCTTGATAGCTCAGCTGTCATTGGCATAGATTCTAGTCCTACTCACACTGTCTCCTAATCAGTGAGGAGTGGGAGACCGTCTCAATATCAAATGCAGAAAATCGTGTGACTTATTATGTCTGGAGCATAAAATTACACTCGCGCTTTGAACGTTTCTTAGCTAACTTGTGAGGTTTAATGTGGTGCAATGTTTACTAGAACGACATAATTTAAAAACATTTATACTTACTACTAAGTCAAAAGGTAATAAAAGGCAGTTTACTTAATATCCTCAAAGACCTTACTTCATGATTTATACTTTTGCTGTTGAGAATGGCATCTTTAATCTTGTGACAAGTGTCTCACCAAGCCTGGGGGATGTGATGGTGTTCACATTTATTTTCTCGTTGCAGGCACCATGGTGACAGGGCCGGTAGGTTGGTGGTCTCAGAGTTACTGGGCAGTCATTACCATGACGACCGGTCACTTTGTGCATACACTGGACCACTCGTGACTGCAGGCCCTTCCCACAGGATGATGAGCACTGAAACAACAGATGAAAGAATGAAAGGTGTCATTCGTAGAAGCTATAGGTTTGAGTAAAGCAATCTTCAAATACAGAGCTGTTATTAATGTACAGATCACAGATTTTAACTGGATAGTGACACAAGATGCTACTTCATGCTTTTTTGCTCTGTGTGAGCTGCACAACATGACCTGTATGAGTTAAAAGAAAAGTGTGACTTTGTATTAGTTTAGTTTCACTTTTATTGGGACTCTGGGTGGACTGATTAGAAAACGTGGAGGCACTGCTTGGTGTTATGATCTCTCCTTTCCTTCAGCCTTTTATTCCACTGCTTGCGCTTTCTGCAGCCTTTTATTATGCTGTGTAAAATCCAAATAGAAACCTCCGCTCTCCCCCAAAACTTCAAAAGATTTGACAGGATCGTCAAGGACTGTGCTTTTGTATGATGACACTCCACATTGCAGCCTTTCTGCTGGTACTCCAGTATGTGTATTAAAGCAATGGTCGTGCAGGGCCACTCAGTCAAAGGCAGAAGACATTTTTGCACAGAGGACCATAATGTAAGAGCAGAAACTAGGATAAACACTGGTTTCCAAATTTCAAGATAAAAGCTGCTAATGAAAAGGAGCATGTTGTGTGTTTAGTGCCACATAATCAGTAGGATCTTACGGCACAACATTATTTCACAGATGTTGAGTCACTTTGATAATTTAGCTTGGTTATGTCCAGGAATTTGTGATGTGATATAGGTCTTAGCTCTTCAATGTCCAGTTGAACACGTTCAAGACCAAGGACAGGAAGCTGATCCCCCCCTCCCTGCAATTACTAACTATTGATGGGACTGATGAGGAGGTCATTCAGACATGCAAGTACCTTGGACTGCAACATGGATGTCCTCTACAGAAAAGGACAGAGACATCTCTATTTCCTAAAGAGCCTCTGGAGCTTCAACATCTGTCAGAAAGTGCTGTAAATGTTTCATCAGTCTCCGGTGGCCAGGGTTCTCTTCTCTAGATGACTTCTACTACTAGCTAACATTGTGATTAGTATAGAGTTGAACTTGGTGTTGTGAGTTGCTGAGAGGAAAACTCTGAGCAAACTGATGTCTTGTCATCTTCCACAATGATGAAACAGGTAAATCTATCATGATCTGGCCTTTGTCTTCAGTTTGTTTGGATTTTTCTAGCTTTACTTCCTGTCCCGGCTTTTATTTGGAGTCCCTTAGCCCTATTTTGCGTTTCTGTTTGTCCCTGTTGGTTGCTGTTTAGCGACTTTGTTTCGTATTTAGTCTGTCAGTCATTAAGAATTTGTTTTAGTGGCTTCATTTATTTGATTCCTGTACGTGCATCCTCTAGTCTTGGGTGCTTCTGTGTGTGCACCCCTTCTCTGTTAATTATTACTAATTATTATTTTTTATCAAATGTCTGTTTCCAGTTCAGTTAGTGTGTCCTCCCTTTGGAGCGATCTTTGGTTTAATAGTCTTTTGCTAATAAATCCTATATAACTTTCCGTCATTTGGGTCCTTTAAAAATGTAAAAATCATTTCAAAATCAACGTCTCTAAAGACCAAACTAACCAAACATTATCACCTTAATGATGTGAGGATTTATTTATTTATAGACCTGTATTACACAGTTGAATCTACTAGCTATAAGTGTTTGATTAATACTGGTTTCAAGGGATCATGGAGCAGGTCTCCAGCAGTGTCTTTACATGAACAATAGGGTTTTCTATATAGTGTAGTCCTACTTTGGACCAGTCTCCAGTCTTCCATTCATAACATCTGGAATGGTCTTCACAGGGTTCTTCTTGAATGGGCTGGGAGAGAGGATCACATAGACCCTGAGGGTTTGTACAAGACACCGTCCGTCTCCGAACACCCTGACCACAGTCAGATGAACACTGCAGGAAGTAAAAAATAAAAAAAGACAAAGGACTAACATAAACAGCACTGTAATATATATTTTAATACAATTTTCCTTAAAAACATTAAAAAGAAAATAAAAAGAATTTAGACTGTGTAGCCACAGCATCATGCGGTGTGGTTGATTCATCTATGCTATACTTATTGTAATTAATGGGTCATTGCAAACAACACTTGGATTTTTGACCTTTTGAGAACATTAAGCACTGCATTTATAAGCATTGTATTTTATAACGAGTTTAGATTTTCCGTTTTTTTTTGTTCAGTGCATTTAGACAGTTTTCACTATCCTGAGGAATTACTGTGTAACAGGTTTTCATTGAGGATAATCTCTGTACTTTATTCCATTCAAGTTTTCCTGAACTACCAGTCTGTACTGGTGAAAAACACTTCCCCAGCATGATGCTTCCACCACTATGCTTTATTGTAGCTATGGTATTGGGCAGGTAATAAGCGGTGCCTGATTTGATCTAAACATGAAGTTGAGAATTTAGGCCAAAAGGTTCAATCTTGATTTCGTCAGAATTTTGTTCCTCACTCCTTCAGAGTGCTTCTTTGCAAGCGGGCTTTATGTGTTTGGACTAAGCAGAGGTTTCCTATTAGCCACTCTGCCATAAAGCCCAGATAATCCGATTCTTGGTCACCTCTCTTACCAAGGCCCTTCTCGCCAAGTGACTCAGTTTGGCTGGGTGACCAGCTCTTAGAAGAGTCCTGGTTGTGTCAAACTTCTTCCATTTGAGAATTATGGAGGCCACTGTGTTCTTGGGAGCCTGCAGTGCAGCAGAATTTTTTTCTAGTCTTCTGCAGTTCTTTGCCTTAGAATATTACTGTCTCTGAGCTCTGCAGGCAGTTCCTGTGACCTCATGGCTTTTGCCCTGATACAGTATGCATTGTCATCTGTGAGGCTTTCTATAGAGAGTGGAGGGCCGTGTGAGGCCTTTGAAAACCATGTTTAATTAATTTAATTTAACACAGGTGGACTCCAGTCAAGGTATAGAAACATTTCAGCAACAATCAAGAGGAATGGGAGGCACCTAAGCATCAGAATATGTATAACATATGTAACTGAAAGACTACAGTTGACCTTTTGGGAAAACTATAAAACCGTGTTCATGTGCTGTGACAGGGATTCATTTTTATCTCTAGCTTAGGACAATTTGTTTAAAAAAATCTTTGTCAGTGGTAAATGTGCGATTTAAACACTGCAACGTTTAAAGGACAAAACTCACCATGTCCCACTGGCAGTAAAAATGTAGCAGTGATGTTAACTGTAATGTCCAGGAGAAAAACCCTGTTGTGCATGGACATTTGCTTTACCTACTGAGCTAAAAAATTGTAAAGTGTTGGGTTTTGTGTTTCATGTTAGTCACGTCATTGTAAAAACGCGATTGTCCAAAGTGGACCCAAACTTTGAGAAGAGGAATAGCCAATGTTTGCTTTACAACAAGCAGTTGAATCTCAGATTCATTTGAGTTCCACCAGGTTGTTCTTATTCTTTCTTTCCATTCATCTGACCATCTCCGATCAGCAAATGGCCACTTATATAGACCAAAGACACTTCGATATGTAGCCAGGACCGGGGATCGACCCACTCACCCTGTGGCCACCCAATCAGTTTAACAACCACAAAAGGGCTCTGTGGCTTCAGTTAGGCAAAATACTGACCAAGCATAGCTTCACTTCAGCCACTCAGTGCTTAGAAAATTAAATACCTGGTGTGAGTGTATCAATATTGGCTCAGATATTGATAGAATATTGACATAATGTTTTAATTGTTATAACCCTACTAAACATAGCGTTCAGCAGCCACCACTGAGCATGAGAGCCCTGAGAAGGGGGATAAATGTCAGAAAAATAGGTCATAACTTGAAAACTTAAGGAAAAGAACAGAAGATAACTACATCCATAACATGCAGTTATCAAACAAACCTGAAAAGGGAGAGAAAACAAGGTTTGAAACAGAGATGCAGAAATATTTGTTATATAATATAACGCCCTCAATACAAATTGATGGCTTAATATCAATGCAAAAATAAAATAATTATTCATTGGTGTTCATTAATGTCAGAGTTGGTGTTTTAACTCAATATTATGTCCACGTAAAGCACTAAAATATATCTGGATTTGGCTCTTTTTATCATGGTCATTCAGAAGAAGCCAACATGCACTAAGTAAGTTCTATTGTTTCTCTGGTTCCCTTGTTCATATGTCAGTACACAGAATACGATTTGCTTCTCAGGAGACAAACGAGGGACCATTTTGTGCAGCCTAAGAAACCAGTCTTCACATAACATGGGCACAGTGTGTGTGCGTAACAACGTACCTTGGACCATTCTGAAGCCTCCCATACAGTGAGACAGAGCCGGCCCTCACAGCCCTGCAGGACAGGAGGTTTTCCACCTTGGCAGTACAGGTCCCTGGTGTGGATAAGTGATCCATTCTGTAGGTGGTAAACACAAACCACCTCCCTGTGCTGAAAACCTTTTCCACATGTGACGGAGCAGGATCCCCACTCACCGGTCACCCACCTATGAAAAACAGCAAATGATCATAGACAAATCATTTAATACACCCAACTTGTGGGGGGAGTTGAGTGAATATTAGATTAGATCTAATGTACACACCTGATTTTTAAAACACTATGAGACATGATATGACACTGACAGACCAGGTGACCAAATCAATTCTTGTTGTCCTTAAGATTGTAGGACAGTATCAACATATTGTGTAGTGACTACAAAAACGCCATAGGACATTTTAGTCTTTCAATTTTATTCCAAACTTTGAATTTGGGTTAAATTCACAAAAAAAGGAACGAAAAAGTATTTACCCCTTTAAAATAGCTCAGCTGAATCATCACTTTTGAATGTGTTTTTAATACACTTGTATCTAGAAGGTCCACCGACACCATGAGAACACAAGCAATGTCCTCTTTGACCAAATGGTTATTTAAAAGGAGAGGCCAGAAGATGGATGCATACAACAATCTTAAAAATCTATTTTTTAATATGTTGCCACACAATTGACTGTTTCGGAAGCCACAGACACAGCTGGTTGTTCTAAAAATGTTCAGTCACCTCATGTGCTGTGGGCAACACATCCGAATTCACAGCTATGTTGGTTTTATTTACATATATATCATAACACATATGGTGCTCTTGTTGGCATCATTAGACAAAGGAATAAGTCTGAAATAATGATTCAATCACAGTTTATAAAAACCCTTAATAACACAGCAGGAAGAAGGTTTTTCATCGCCTTTTTCAATGTGGTTGTGTTGTGGCTTTTGCAGCATGTTACTTTAACACTGCGCCTGTGTTGTTAAATTGATGAACTTAATTTACATTTTATTTCAATTTGTATTTTGTCTGTTTGCATGTGTTTTCTTGATTTGCAGAGCTGTAGAGCTCTGAGTGCCAACATACTAAAGCTACTTCTGCAAAAACACCTACTTCAAAGTGTGTTATCACGGAAAAGTGCACTATGGTTAACTACACTTCTAATGGGGCACAAATCTCTCATTGGTTTGTTTTTTCTAAGCACATTTTAAATTTCAATTAGATTGTTTGTACAGACTGGTAAACAAGACCAACATAAGCATATTCCTGTGGGGCGACGTGTGGCAGCTGTAGTTTACATATTGCAGTCACGTAATATTTAGACACACAAAAGTTTGCCAGGGGGTGGGTGGGTGGATTCCCACAGGGGATTGGAATTCTATTGCTCATTTCACCGAGTCATGTAACTCTTATGATGAACCTTATGTGATGTATTTTCATAATTCAATCATGAGCACAGCATGTTAAAAAATGGTCTCAGGACATATCTACTTGTATTTTTTGCAGTTTGTATATGTGTGTGTGCATATCTTACCGGTACTGACAGGGGTGAGAGTTGCAGGGTCGCACTTGTGGCTGTGGTCGGTTCTCAGGTTGACAGTAGCTGTCATTGACGACCTCCATAGTTTTATTGATTATCCTCATACAAGAAACCACTGTCCTCCGCTCACCTGCACATGCACAAACACACACGCACCCACACACACACACACACACAGAACTCTATTAATATCCCCAATACAGTACAGACATTGTTGTGGTGAAACCAAGCTAGAGATTTGTCCAATATTGTCACAATGTCATTTTTCATATCGATCGATAATTACTAATAAATATACTAACATATATATACACTGTTGCCCATACATTTGAAATATTTTTTGCTTTTTTTCATGAAATTATTGTGACAATCTGATACTTACATTTTTCTCATGTAAATGTTCATCAAATATGTATTCGACACACTGAAATAACAGCATTTTACTTAATCTGACACACTGTATTTTTCAGAAGAGTCTAGATAAAGATTATTACAATAGCTACAACAGGTCCATTATTTTCTATTTAAAAAAGTAGCATTTAGCATCAAGTAACCAGTTCTGATCACTTGTGCAGCCTTCCAAAGTAATTGTTTGTTTGCAAATCAATCAAAAATGTTTTATTCTATTATGTGTAATACTGAATTATTAATCATGTTATATGCATATTTAGATTAGCTACGTAAAATATCATTATATGGCTGCTAAAATATTTAATCAATCATTTTAAACATTATTCCTGCTGGTGAAATTAACATTAAGTTGCAGTTTGTTTAGTGAAAAATAAAGCAAACCAAAAGCATCTAATCCCATTTTGAACTTCCACAGCAAAGGGTCTGAATACATTTGGAAATTATTTAAGTTATGATTTTAATTAAATGTACAAATATTGTTTTAAGAATGTTTTTTAATTTTCATTATGGCTCATAATGTCAAGAGTTATAGGAACAAAGCAAGTTCCAGTCCCTCTCATCATCCTGGGAAGCGAGGTAAAGATTGTGGGACACACAGGATCCACTTAACAACAGTACTGGACTTATTACTTATAGTGCTTAACAGTAATATTGTTACTTTTTTGGTACCAAGCAGTGTAAAGAATTACAATTCTACAATATTACAAATATGTTACTGGGAAGGTGTCGTCAATACTGGTGATACCAGATTGAACAAAACAGTCAGGAACCCAAAACCTGTTTTGGGACATGGACTAGTCCACCATTCTTATCTAGTGTTGAGGCTGTGGGAGACAAAAGGATGGAGAAGAGTAAAGACATCTTGACTTTCACTATTCTAAGAAATTATGTTCTCTCAAGTCAGAGCCGATGAAGACAGGATCTAATGTTTTGGATCCTTCTAGGAGAAGTTAAAAAGCATTAAACTTACAAAAACACTAACAACTGGCTGAAACCTTGAGAACAATATCCAGAACAAAGAGTTTAAGGAGAAAAAATAACCCGATGATATTTTTTCAAAAAACATTGTCACCACTATGACCTGACATGACTGTGTTGAAACAACCTAATTTTCAATTTAATTCAACTTGATTTATGTAGCGGTAATTCACTGTAGATTTCTATTTGGCACAGCATCATGTGATGATGTATCCGCAATCATGAGCATAATAGTTTTCAGGTGAATGTTTGAATATGTGTATGTATGTGTTACCTCCTCCACACTGTACAGTGCAGTCCTGCCAGCTGCTGTGTGTCCAGATGTAGAGATACTCCGGTTCCCTCTGCTCTTCACTAGTTTTGTCCTGAGTTGTGTTCAAAGACACTGTGTACTCATAGTGGATCCCATAGCTTTGGTCATGAAACAGTAATACCTGTGAAACATGACAGAGATGTCTAAACAAATGCATATTACCAACCGTCACATTTAACTATATATGACAAATGGATTTGGTTCAGGTATGAGAAGCAGCAATTTAGTAGTAGGTCAAGCCAAAGCTTTACTGTACAGTGCTGCCATTTAAATAGCAACAGCTCATCATTTTGTAACTTCCATGTTCTTTTGTCAAATATCAGCTGTTTACAGATCACTTCCAGCCATACTGTATGGAATATTATTTTATTATTAAAGGTGGAAACTTGTACATTAGGCATTCAGTTACAGGCTCACACACTTCCTTTTACAAGTGTGTCAATATGTTTAAAGGTTTTGACACATGTAGTAAGTCCACAGGCTAAAATCCACCACTGACAGCAATCCTGTAAAAACAAAAGCAAAGGCAATAGTTACACCAGTGTTAAAAAAAGTCATTGGAGCTAAACATGCTTAGTTAGTTTTTGATACAGCTGAAGTCATTGGTTAGAAAACAACCACAAGGAGAATTAATCATGATAACCTAATAAAAGTTAAGACTACTCCTCTTACAGAACGTTGGTGAGAAGATCGTTGGTGACTTTTACCAGTGCTGCTTCTGTACTATGATGAACTCTAAATCCTGACTGAGAGGCTTCATACAAATTATTCCTGGTCACATAATTGTTTTGCAACTACTTTTTCAAGGTTTTTAGAAATAAAGGGGAGATTAGATATTGGTCTGTAATTGGCTAAAACACCTGGGTCAAGACAGGGTTTTTTAAGTAATGGTTTAATTACAGCTACCTTATAGGCCTGTGGTACATAGCCTGTTTCTAAAGATAGATTGATGATATCTAATATGAACGTATCTATTAAGGGTAAAGCTTCCTTGAGCAGCTTAGTTGGAATAGGGTCTAGCAGACAGGTTGTTGGTTTAGATGAGGTAATAATTGAAGTTAGCTCAGAGAGATCTATGGGTAAAAAGCAGTCTAAGATGGATTGGGGCCTTGGTGATGATTCTAGCACTGTTGTACATGAAGATCTATCTGTAATATTTGGGGGGAGGATCTGGTGAATTCTTTCTCTAATAGCTACAATTTTATTCTTAAAGAAAGTCATGAAGTCATTGCTGCTCAGAGTTAAGGGAAAACTAGTCTCAACAGAACTATGGCTCTTAGTCAGTCTGGCTACAGTGCTGAACAGAAACTGGGGGTTGTTCTTGTTTTCTTCTATTAATGATGAATAATATGCTGTTCTGGCATCACAGAGCTTTTTTGTACATTTTTAAACTGTTTTTCCAGGCTAAATGAGATTCTTCTAAATTTCTGGAACACCACTTCCTGTCTAACGTGGCAACACTATCAAGTATTGTACGTTGTGAGGCTGCACAACTGCTTGTCAACAAGATAATCTATTTGTGCAGGAGTAACATTAAGGTGTCAACTTTTGTTTACAGCCTTTTCACTTAAGCATCTGCTATAGTGGAATTTTTCCCTAACTGTTGTATAGTCTGTTGTTGTAAATTCAAATGTTATTAAAAAATGGTCAGACAGAAGAGAGTTGTGAGGAAATATGGTTAAATTATCAGTTTCAATTCCATACGTAAGAAGTAAGTGGGTTTATTTACATTTTGGGAAAAACCAATTGAATCTAATAATGAATTAAACGCAGTGCTCAGACAGTTACTGTCAGCATCTACATGAATGTTAAAGTCACCCACTATAATGACTTTATCTGTACTAAGCACTAAATCAGATAGAAAATCCGAAAATTCAATCAAAAACTCTGAATAAGGGACTGGAGGACGGTACATGATAACAAATAATAGTGGTTTTTGAGTTTTCCAGTTTGGGTGTGAAAGGCTAAGAGTAAGGCTCTCAAATGAGTTATAACTATGTTTAGGTCTAGGGTTTATTGATAAGCTACAATGGAAGATTGCTGCAACTCCTCCACCTCGGCCTGTGCTTCTAGAAACATGATAATTAATATGACTCATTTAAACTGACATATTCTTCCTGCTGCAACCAAGTTTCAATGAGAAAAAATAAATCGAATTGATGATCACTTATTAAGTCATTTACTAACAGAGATTTAGAAGAGAGAGATCTGATATTTAATAATCCACATTTAATAGTTTTGGGGTTTTGTTCTGGAGGAGTAGTCTTAACTTTTATTAGGTTTTCATGATTAACTCCTCTTGTTGTCATTTTTGGTTTATGTAATTTAGTTGGTCGGGGAACAGACACAGTCTCTATAGGTATGTGGGAGTTTCAAAGCCCGGGGACACCTGCAGAGAGGGACAGAGAGACATCACCTGAACTTTAGTGTACATTCACGTGAGCTTTCCTTTAAGATCATGCAGCACCCACGACAGGGGTATAAAATGCTCGGCAATCTGCAACATGTTCAGACATTACAAACATTAGGGACATTACAAAGTTGTCTTGTTGCAAGTTTGTAAAATTAATGGCATTAACACCCTTGGATCAGAAATAAAGTTTTCTACTACTGTTCTCTGATTTAAATTTCTTTCTGGCTGTGAGAGATGAAAAAGAGAGCTTGAGCTACAGCTATGGGTTAGGGAGGTTTAAAGTTATCGCGGAGTACTACAGCAGTGACTTAAAGTTGAAGGAGTTAAAGTTGACATCGGTGCTGTTGGCAGTGCTTTGGGCTTTTGATTTCTGTGTGAGAGAAAACTAGGGAGCGAAACTTAAATTAGGACCATAGACAACTCAGGGCCTGTATCTGTCCCTCATCACAGGAGCTGGTTTTAAAGTCATTTATGGAACTATGGGCTAAAAATTTCCTCTAGTCTATTCACACCAGGCGGATTGACAATAGATTTCCATCTGTGTTTGTGTCTTTGCAATTGATGTACAAATATTTACAATACTGACTGAAGCCAAATGTCCCTCTAAATCCCCCAAGCGCTCTAGGAACAGACAGAGAGAACATACATTAAATTTATAACATTTACAGAATTATTAGCAATAATAATGATTTTTAATTCAAAAATATTTCTCACGATACGTTGTGGCAACTTAAGCAAGTTCACGTCTAAAATCTATCTCTTTGATAGGTTTAAAATGACATTTAAAACTAAATATTCAAAGTGCAACCTACCAGCAAAGCTGTTCGCTGCCTGATTAGTTGTTTTTCTTGACAGATAACATTAAGCCCCTACAACAGAAAAAAGAGAAACTGAGGATGACAGTATGACACAACTCTGTCAATTTGAAACTGTATTCAGAAATTGAGGTCCTAATATTACAGCTCATGCAGTTTTTTCATTTTACTGGAATGTGGAGGAATTGCTGTAAGTAAAATTACAAAACTTGCTCAAGGATTCTTACCTGATTCTTTAGAACTGTTGATTCTTTCTCCTTGTCTTCCCCAAAATGCAGTTATACGCACGGCTGCATCTCACAGCAAAGTTTATGGAAATAACTTTTACTCACTGAACTGACCTTTTTGAGAACTAAGGAACCTAATGGTTGTAGATTTGTAGGTGGATTGTTTGCCTGTTTGCTGGATACTTTCCTCTTCAAGATGCTCCATACATTTGCAATAGCAAACAGATCTGGAAATCCCAGACTAGCGCACACACAGTGTCTATGAAGCCACAATGTAGCACGTGCAGAATCATGTCCTGCTGAAATATTCACTGACTTTATTGGGTAATGAGGCCTTGGCGTCAGCATGTGTGTCTCTAAAATTTCATTATACTCCTCTTTGTTGATGAGTGATTCACAAATATCATCCATGCCATGGGCCCCTTTCGACTGGCTTTTGCATCTTTTACTGAGTCTGAATGGTGTTTTTCATCTTTGAAATGGGGGCAACTGAGCTCATATAAAACAAGCTGAAACATGGACTCATTTGAACACAGAATATGTTTCCACTGACATGAACTCAGATTCAGAAAACCAAATTGATCTTTGGCTTCCTCCTTGTATGATAGAATTTCAGGTTGCATTATTGGATGCAGGGGCCCACTGTGTTAAGCTACAGTGGTTTTTCAATGTTCTCCAGAGCCTTACACGCTTTTCCTCAGGGTCCCTGAATCTTTCCACAATATTATGTATCGTAGATGGTGAAAGACCTAAATTGTTTGCAGTCTTCCATGAAGAAATATTCTTTTTGAACTGATTCTTTCGTGAAGTCTGGCACAAAGCTGTGAGTCATGACTTATCTTTGCTTGCAAGGAATAAGCCTTTGGTTGGTACTGCTTTTATAACCAGTTATGATACAGTATAGCAAATAATGTACTTATTTCGGGCTTATCTAGAATAGTGTTACTTCAAGAATATTTGTTCTCAGTTCTAACTTTGTTTGAGTGTGTTGCAGCATCATACTATAAACATGCCTATTTTTGCATAATACAAATAAGTGGAAATTAGAAAAATGAACACACAAGAGATTTTAGTTTTAATCATATGATATGAAAAGATTTTTTTTTTAGTTTTGCAAATGGGATTTTTAATTTGAAATTTGGAAGGACAACAGATTCCTCAAAAACACTCTTTTTAAACATTTTGCTCAAATTGTAAAAATTCAGGTGGATTCACATAACACAAAAGATCCTGTTTCTCCTATGAAAAAAAGGGACATAACTATAGAAGCCATGATGCTGTTCATGCTGCATCTTATAACCCTGAACCATATGAGATTCTCTATAGTGCTAATCAATTTATGATATTAGATTGGACTCTTCAGTGTGAGTTTGTGAAAATGTCAAACATCATCAATCGTATCTGGGCATCAGTATATCTGTTGATCCAGAAGACCTTACTATCTACCCTCCTGATATAGTTACTGTAACACCATTAGTGGAGATATTCCTGAATGCATTTTATTACCGATTTGACTTTACAACTTCATCAAGGACATACAGCCCCACAAAATCAGTGACACTCCACCATGTTTGACTATGGGAATATTGTTCCTCTCCTCATGGGCAGTTTTTTTTTTTTTTTTACCACAAATGAATAATATTAATTTAACTTTGGTCTCAACAGACCCCAAAATTACACTCCGAGCATGTTACCTTACAGTACGTGTAGAAGTAAACAATGAATTTTGTTTTCTCCCAAATAATCCTGCTTGAAAAGACTCTGTTTGAAACTGAAAAGTTGTTTTTGTGGCTTCACACTGCCCTGGAGATCTGCTCACTAGTAAATTTGAAGTGCAAACCTAAGTTGGTAAACTGATACAGCAAATCAAGCATTACATAATAAGTTAATTACATTAACTTATTTATCGAAGGGGAAGTGAACATTTTACTTTACTTTTCTTTTTGTACACTCAGTAACCGTTTTTCTTTACTTCTACTAGTATTTGTAAGTATTTGTACCAGCTAAATATCCATAAAATAAATAAATAAAATGTGGAATGAGACACATTACAACAACACACATACAGCATATGCAGCACAAATATCAATAAGTTCTTGGGCCAAATCCACAAGTCCTTCTCCTGTTATTTAACAACAGGGACTTATGTCTTTGCAGCAAAAAAATTACAAACTCATCCATTAACTTTGATTTGACCTGCTGTGGTTTTTGAACTAGTAGCAAAGCTAGAGAACACAATCTGACTTTGAAAGTTTCAGCCTCGATTGAATAGAGTCTATTCATATGCTGCTGTAAGGTTCCATTCCCTGTTCTTTTGTGTAACAAATAGCCTACTTCCTGGTTATTATCATGATGATGACTAAGTCAATATTTGACATAATTTTTGCGGATTAAAAAAATTAACCGACGATAGCGTTCGTCTATGTAGCATAAAGTTTGACCCACAGGACCGGACCGAACTATACCGGAACCTGAACATGATGTCTACATTTCAGTCTGAGCCCGAATCAAAACCTTGGATACTAAAGTACTCTGTCAACTTAATTATTCACTGTCTACATCTAGCTGATATGCATACATATATATTCTATACATTTAGCAACTATGCTAAATGGTTCATAGGTAGCACTTACTGTATGTAGCACTTTTCTGCCTTAATGGCGCCAAAGTGCAACAAAATATGCCTCAGCCCTAAAACTGATTATTATCATTGACTCTGGACATCTCTAAAACTAGGAATGGCTCAAATAAAAAAATGAACTGAAAGTCATTGCTCACTGTGATAAACCCATATCAGCTGAACATTTGCGGCTCTTATAAATGAGCAAATACGGGCACATTCAGTCTTTGAATGTGTTTAATGTGCTCTGATCAAGTTATTATTAAGTCATCTGCATGTGAGTTTTATAGGATGAAGCCCTTCTGTTCAATGATTCAGATTGAAGTTAAATAGGCTATGACTTATTAACCAATTTAAACAAAATATGCCTATTATTCAGGTGGGGTGCAGATTTCGTCAGTGTGAGTCTAATTTACACTTAAAGGTCATATAAAACTGAATTCCATATTTACCATGAGGTGTAAAGGTGTCTTCGTAGGACCTTTGGCAGACATCTTCTCCCACAGTCCTCTTCTAACATAGCGTACTGTTGTCCCAGCCAACTCAAAGTCTCCTGGAAGCTCGATCTTCCAATCGCTGTTGATTGACTTTTTACTGGAGTCTTTCAGGGCTGTGAGGAAGACACAGGAGGAGTTAATATGATGCAATAATTACTTGCATGCTTAGTTTGTGATTTAGAAAATTAAATGTGGTTTGCATTGAGAAAAAAACTCATATCTGAAAAGTTGTGCAAAAATCCTAAATTCCCATTTGTGAGTTTTTCTCACAAATTACACACTTACTTGCAAGTACAGATCCTCATTTCTGCATTTTCAGATGTCAAGTTGTGCATTTCTCAATTTCGTCCTGTAGATACAAACCCTTTCACACACATTGATCTTTTTTCCATGTCTTCCTGAAGTAGGGGGCAAAAACTATAACGTGTATCAGCCAATTGCGTCGCTGCTCCTTCAACTAATCAGGGCAGCCACAGCCATATATCAAGTTTCATGATAGCTTTAGCCAACAACTTAGATGAGGCAAGTTAGCAGACTATACAGATACCAGCTAGCGTTACTGAGTTAAATAAATAAGCTCAGGATAAGCTCGATGTGTGACGAGTGGCTCAGGTGTGACTGGCCAATGGTAAATTTCTCAATCGTCAATTGTCAACCAAGACTAGTTTGATCACTAGTTTCACACTGAGACTATTCGACAGCACTAAATACGCATAGTTGATTTACAATTAAAACTTTAAGGACTGAGGAGATATCAGTTACTAATCCAAGATGTGTGGAATCATTTTTATTTAAAGGCATAACTCACACCCTACTTACTTTATGAGGATAGATTCAGACTTATTATCATGCTGAATTTCTCATGCTTCACTGATATAATCAATCCATTTGAATTTGTTTGGAATGCTCTTCTACCCCCACTCTACCCCAACCGCCTTTTTTCCATCTGTTCAACTGTTTGTACTGGTCTCAGCTGACGCAGTCCTGTTCCGTTCCTGTCTAACCCTCTTTGTGTATGTTTTGAGCAACACCATCACTTGTAGAAATAATTTATCTCTTGGAATGTGAAGGGCATGTAAGGTCTGGTAATAGGACAAGAGTCTTACCCATTTAGAACCTGTAATGCAGACATTCTAACATAATTTCTGACCGTAATGGGAGGAATATTAGTATAACTCAGGGGTCGGGAAACTTTTTGGCTGAGAGAACCATGAAAGACACATATTTTAAAATGTATTTCCGTGAGAGCCATAAAATATATTTTTAACACTGAATACAACTAAATGCATGCACTTTTAAGTAAGACCAAAAATTTAAAGTATAATAAGCCTGAATTTATTCTTTTTAATAGCGTTGTTATACTGAAGTTTACCAATAATAAATAAAATACTTCTTACCATTAATGCAACTAATCTTATCTACATCCAAAAAATCGGCAAAAAGTTCCTCAGCCACATTGAGCATGAACATTTTGGCTTTCCGTTCCTCACTATTGCCAAAGACCCAGCAAAGCCAGCCGAATTCCAGTCACCTTGCCGGGCCCATACACGGAGTTGCTGCTGACTAGCTTGCACTCTGCATATTAGCTCTAAGCATATGTTCTTCCTGCTGTCACCCGTTGGATATTTCCATGTAAATGTAGCACGGAGTGTGTCAAATATATTATATATTATATTTGACCGTTTTATCGATGAAATGTTATCAGTTGATATTAGACACCGCAGACCCTGCTCTCTCCCCAAAGGCGAGTTCCTCTGTCCATTCATGCTGAAAGGTACAGTACTCCTCATCTTTTTTCTTTTCCCCATCTTCTTTGCTCTGCATAAAATAGCTAGCTGACTATTTGATTAAAAGGGAGGAAGTTTACTTCTCGACCTCACAACGACCCACTGCATTATCCAATAAAAACAGAGCTTTGGTGTAGGACCCTCCTGTACCACGAAGGACAGCTGCGATTGGCTCCAGCCCGCAACAATAAACAAGTGCGGTAGAAAATTGATGTACGGATTAAAATTCATAAAAATGTTGTTTTTAACACTGTGATTTATGTAGTGTTTTACCTTAAAATGTCAGTGGAATTATTCAATACTAACAGTGTTAAGAAATGTCAGCTAAGATTTATCTGCGAGTCAGATGCAGTCATCAAAAGAGCCACATCTCGCCCGACTCCTGCTGGAATATAGGTTCTCCTTATATGCAGATTTCCCTTTGTTTTATCTCAGCTGCCCTGCAGCCTCCATTCATATTGTTTTATCCATTTTAGAAGAATTCTGCCCATTTTCTGGCTATAAATTAAACGTTAAAAAAACATATGCTTTCGTATTGATAAACATCTGCTATCCCATTCCTATTCATCAACCATTAAATACCTTAGTATTACTATTACCCACTCAGCAACCTCCACAGTGAAAGCTCCCAGTAATCTCAGCCATGAAAGCAGATTTCCAAGGCTTTATTTCTGTTGAAATGTTTCTGTAATTCGGGAATTGGTTTGTTCACAATTATACCTGTTTAACATATACCTGATAAATGAAACTCCTTAATCATTAGCAAGTAACACGTAAATAAACCATGTTTCTGTTTGTGTATGACAGATTTCCCCCCTAAATCTCCTTTAACTCAAATATTTGGTGGATATTTTAGGAGAAATCAGAAAACCCACCATAACGTCCATTCTAATAAGAAAAAAAATAGGATCATATCAATGCATGATAGTAGTTGTGGGTAGATACTGTAGCGCTCACTATAAAACACGTTAGTTGTCAGTTTCCTGTAAACACATGCATCTTTACCCAGAAAACTATGGGAAGGTTTGTCCTCCACAACTTTGATCCTCCTGGCTCCTGCAGGGATAACCACAGCCTCAATGTAGCCTGATTGAGAGACAGAAACACAAGGTGAAAACATATTCAGCAGTATGCAGAACAGGCTGGTGACCTTTGTGTCTGTATCAGAGATGCGCTATTCATTGCACAACTAAATCCAATCCCTCATAGCACCAAATATATAAAATATAGAGTACGTATCTCTCACAGGTTGCTCTGCTATTTTTAGTGTTAGGAGTAGTTAAACACCTCACCTCTTTTTTTTAATAGATGACCAACATTTCATGACCTCTAAAATAATAATAGTGAATCGTCTGCCCTTTAATAGCAATTTTCTACTTACCGGAACAAAGCACTTCATTCACTCGTTCATCCATTCAGACACACACTTACACGCCAATGACAGCAGAGTTCCCACTTAAGGCCTGACCCTCTTACGGTTTAGTGTCTTGCCCAACTGTGAATGGTGGATGGCAGCTCTACTTGAGTCACAGCCGCCTATTTAAAATGTAGATAAATTGAGTTTCCTGCAATGAGTTTCCCCTATTTTCATTACTATGAAGGTGTTAACCTCAGAGGCTACCAAAATCAAGTTTAACTATATGGAATTAGATCCAAAGCAATAGAAGCTAAAATATCTCAACCCAATCCTATAAGTACAGGCTGACTTCAACATGGCACGGCCACAGAACAGCAGATGTAATGTTCATATTCCAAAACTCAGTCAACGTACAAAGAAATTTGGTGCAGATCCCTTTCACCTTTCTACCAGTCTCCGACATACTGTCTGCCAATTAGCACATATTATTAAGGCCGCTGGCAGGACAATAAAGGTCATCACTACAGTTGTAGGCTCACGGTACACTGTTAGTTATCTTTTGTAGTGTTTTGACAAATATGATTTTAAAAGTATGGTTTAAATTAAATGTTATATCTGAAAATAATTATAAATGCTAAGCCAACACACAAAAAGCTTTAATGTCTGTAGTAGATACATTGAATTACATTTAACTTGCTAAAGGCAAAAGACATGACTATGGGTTCCAGGGTAGGGGTCTGCAGCCATGCAGTCACTGTCGCTGTCAATAAATCTGCAACTAAGTTCTTACTCAGTTTTGATTGTGAGTTAACTACAACCCCATTTCAAAAGAAGTTGTGACAATGTGTAAAACCTAAATAAAAACAGAATGCAATGATCTGCAAATCTCATCAACCCATACGTAGGACATTAACAACTTATCAGATGTGGAAACTGAGACATTACCATTTCATGGAAAATATCAGCTAATTTGGAATTTGATGGCAGCTACACATCTCAAAAAGGGAACACGACATTGTTTACCATTGTGTAGCATCCCGTCTTCTTTTAACAATTATCTGTAAATGTGTGGAATGTGAGGAGACCAGTTTCTAGAGTTTTAGGAGAGGAATGTTGTCCCATTCTTGTCTGATCCAGGATTCTAGATGCTCAACAGTCTTCTGACTTTGTTGCTGTTTTTTTTTAGTTTTATCATGCGCCAATTGGTCAAAGGTCTGAACTGCAGGCAGGCCAGTTCAGCACCCATACTCTTCTCCTGCGAAGTCATGCTGTTGTGATGGATGCAGTAGGTGGGTTAGCATTATTTTGTCTATGCTATCCGTGCAACACCCTGTCTCCAAGTTTACTCGTCTCATGGTTTTTGGACTTCTGACTCCTGTTCATGTGGGTTTCTGTAATCCGTGTCTTGGTCTGAAGTTTGGTTTGATTTTTTATTTTATGTGAGCTTGTTTTCTGTTTATGGGAAGTCTTTGTTTTCTGATAAATTTTTTGCCTTGTTAACAGTTTCATATTGATGCTTAGTTTCTTCCTTATCTTGTAGTGTCTGTGTGTCTTTGTTCTATTCTCGTAAGCTCATTCACTCCTTAGATTGTTGGCCTCAACCGCGTTAGTTTTATGTTCACTTCCCCAATTTAGATATTTAGTTTCTATAGCCCTGGTTTAAGTTTAGTTCCTAGATCATGGTTATCTCCTAGTTCCTGTGTTTGTGTACTTTTAAGTTCTAGCTCAACCTTTGTGTTATGTCTATTTCCCTTTCCGGTTTCTCAGTTTGCCCACTCAGGCCTTGTTCCATTTCTTTGTTTGTATGTCCATGCCCAAGTTACTTTCTGCCGCCAATAGTGTACTTCCTCAAATTGGGTCGGCTTTGTCCTTCATGATACTAGTGAATTTACGTTAGTTGTTTGTTCTTGCGTTTTCATTCTAATTGTAAATAAAGCCCTTTTTTCCATACCCCCTTCTCTCTTTGTTACACTTGGGTCCACCCCAAAAACCAATCCTGACAGGAACAGCTTTGTGTCATCAGCATGTCAGTGGTAGGAAAGGCCATGTGAACGGATGATGGAACCCAGGGATGTAGTATAGATAGACAAAAGAAGAGGACCAAGAATTTAACCCTGTGGCACAATAGTAGAGAGGCTATGAGAGTGAGAAACTTGACCCCGCAAGGATACCTTGAAGGATCCTCCCGATAGGTAAGACCAAAGCCAGGCTACAGCTGATCCAGAGATGCCCAGTCAGAGAGTGTGGACAAAAGGATCTGATGGTTCACAGTGTCAATGGCTGCAGATAGATATAGTTGGATTAAGACAGAAGACTGACCTACGGCTTTTGCAGCTCGGAGAGATTCCACAACATTCAGGAGTCCTGTTTCTGTGGAGTGACCCTTCTTGAAGCGAGACTAGTTGACATTGAGGAAGTTGTTCTTGGAAAGAATTTTGAGAGTTGACTGAAGACTGCTCGTTCCATTGTCTTGGCCAGAAATGGAAGAAGACAGACAGGATTGGTAACTCTCCACAATCAAAAGAAGGCTTCTTGAGCAGTGGGGTAATCTGGGTCTGCTTGAATGAGGTCAGAAAAGTCCCTGCTGTTAGAAATGAGTTGATGATTTGTGAAATAGCTGGCATTAGTGCGAGTGCAACAGCTTGAAGGAGAGTGGAAGGGATAAGATCAAGAGAGCAGGTGGGCGGATGGTGAGAGTGGAGGGTGGATACGTCGTCCTCAGACTCTAAAATGAGGAGAGCGATGCAGTGTTGGAAGAACTTAGCAGGATGTCATCATCTGGAGGAGAGAACTGTGAGCTGATGGCTGCCACCTTATTAGTAAAGAAGCCGGTAAAGTCGTTGGCAGTGAGAGAGGTAGATGGCGAAGGTGGAGGTGGATAGATGAGTGATTTGAAAGTGGAGAACAGCTTTCTGGTTTCCAAGGTGTTGCTGCGCTTCTCCTGGTTGTATTCAGTCTTTGCCCTGATAACAGTAAAAGATCCAAGCAGATCCTGATACTTACCAAGAGCAGATGGAGTCTTGGATTTGCGCCACTTCCTCTCAGCACTCCTGAGCGTTGTGCGTTGTTTACGGATCCAGTAGGCGAGCCACGGAATTAGAAGCTGAGGGACGCGCGGGTCTCGAAGACATGGGGCAGAGACAATCCAAACATGATGAAAGTGTATTGCAGAGGCTGTCTATGGCTGCATCGTGGATGGAGAGGTCCTGGGTTGGGGGCAGAGTTTAAGAGACCAGTGAAGAGAATTGGTCCAGGTTGAGAAACCTGAGGTTCTGGTGTAATGTTACAAGTGTGGTGGGAGAATGGGAAGGTCTAGGGATGAAAACTTGAGTTGAATGTCTTCCTGAAATCTGCAAGGCCTTCCCTGAAAGAGAACATATGGGAGCATGTTGCTCTAAAACCAGCATCGATGGTGTCTTTTTACAAACGTGTAAGCTGCGTACACTATAGGCACTAATGCCCCATACCATCAGAGATGCAGGCTTTTGAACTGTCTGGTGATAACAAGTTGGATGGTCCATCTCCTCTCTAGTCCACAGGACACTGAGTCCATGGTTTCCAAAAAGAATTTCAAATTTTGATTCATCTGACCACAGAACAGTTTTCTATTTGGCCTCAGACTATTTCAGATGAGCTTTTGCTCAGATAACACAGTATTGATTCCTCCTGATTCTCTGAATCTTTTGATAATAGTATATACTGTAGATGGTGGGATCTTCAAAGTCTTTGCAATTTTACATTGATGAACATTTTTCTGAAATTGTCCCACAATTTTTAGACAAAGTTTGTGAACCTCCTTTACATTCAAGACATTCTGCGTCTTTGACGAGCTCCTTTTATACCCAGTCATGTTACTGACCTGTTGCCAATTAACCTAATTAGTTGTCAAATGCTTTTATTGAAAAAAGGCTGGAAAAATACTTGTCCAGCCTTTTGTTGCTTCCATCAAATTCAAAATGAGCTAATATTTTCCATGAAATGGTAAAATATCTGTTTCAACATCTGATATGTTGTTTATGTTCTATTGTGAATGAAATATGGGTTGATGAGATTTGCAAATCATTGAATTCTGTTTTTATTTAGTCTTTACACATCGTTCCAAGCTTTTTGAATTGGGGTTGTAATTACTTTTAATCTTTTTAAATTGGTGCTATTTAAAAAATGAATCTAATTCCTAAACTGCTCGTCCAATACTTTCTCACCAAAACCTTAAATTAAAGCAGGCCGTGTACTTAAAGGATCAAACCCATTGTGGTTGCATATAGAGTCAAAGTGATTAAAATTCTGTCACTATCCAAATATAAACTGCATGGACGTGACTGTAATCTATAAATTACTTGCCAAAACCAGAAATACTAAGAGAGGTCAATTGGAAGTGTATTGATTTTTTTTTTTCAAACATCATACGGTCATTAGATGATGTTAGGCACTTAAACAACCAGACAAACTTTGCTTGTATAACAGGGTGTTTTATTTAACTTTGTAATTGTAGCATCTCTGTCACACCACCAGCCACCAGCCCTTTACACACATTCTATAGCCCTTTCATATTTGTTGGGCATTGTTTCAGTACAAAGCATCTCAGTCTGATAACTATAATTTGCTTTACTAATGACTTCATTTACAGTGTGAGGAGAATTATCTTACGAATAAAGTGAACATAAAGTCAGATTATGTAGCAGAAAGTGATAGAATAACACACAGAAATCACCTCAGTTACAGGAACAATAGTGTTCTCCTAACTTAATGGATAACTTTGGTCACTTAAATCAGTTTCATTTTACACAGACACCAAAACTAACAATGAATTGCTGCTGCTCACAGGTGATGTTAGTCAGACTGGATTAAATGTCTGTGCCATAGACCAGCCGTTTCCAACCTTTTATCCATGGAGCCCACCCACTTAGATCTTTGAAATGCTGAGCATCCCCAGTCCACAGTGATGAACAAGGCATATACAGGGTCATAAATTTTCTTTTTGGCCCATAAATCACACATAGATTTATGTTGAAAGCAATTTTTAACAAGTCCTGCCAAACTATTGGCAGGCAAACCTTGGGTTGACTGCCTCCTAACCTCAGAGCAGACAAATCCTTGTACATCACCTATGATCTCTGGGTTGGGGGTTTACATTAGACCCAAAGTTGGGGACCAGGGCCATAAACCTAGTCGAGAAGATTTTAGAAAATAGTGCTCCAAATTATCTGAATTGCCATAATTACTACATAAGATGTTGTGCATGTGCATAAAATTTGTTTTCTAAAAACTCTTGATAGGGCATTTTAAACAAAGAAACATGTCAAGCAGTTGGGTGATGCGTCTGTCTGGCTTATGTTTTGAATTGTTTTGGTCTACAGCAAACACAAATAACCAAATCCAGGTTAAAGTTTGCAGAGTAATAGACCTGTGAGTGAAGACAATTCAGTATTGGTTTTAAAATGTGTAGTAGGATTGTGGAAAACACAGTTAATTGAGAAGCCGTTATCTTTTTACTTTAGTCTAATTATTGTCATTTAACCATCATTCTCATTGTTTCTTATAGACAGGGAAACCGTTACAAATGAGATCTGTGAACTGAGATTGATATTAGACAAGGTTCTCTGTGATGGGACATCAAGGGATTGTGGTGGAGAAACCTGTGTGGTGAGTGTTTCTGATTCTGATTTGATGGCCATGTCAGCAGAGCAGAGATATTTGATGCCGACTTTCACCGCGGTTAAAAATCTGTGTTGTAAATGGTTAACATGATGTCTTTGGCCTTTGTAAGGTAACAATGTAATAAAACAAATAATGTCCAGAACTACAAATATCCAGATTGGAATTTAAGAAAATATTTACATAAAAGTGTCAGATGATTCAAAAAGCCAAATGTTCAATGTAAAATAAATGAGAAGCTTTGTTCTGGTGGATAATCATGCCCAACCGCCAACATGACTTCATACTTACCAACAACACACACAACATAGTTGCACAGTAGTAGGGTACAGTTGACTGTGACAGTAGGTGACAGCCAGGATTAGGTGACATCAAGCACTGACACAGTGACAGGACAACAGCAAACATTTTGTCAAATGAACACAATGGATGAAATGCAAATGACATGTAATGAATAAAGTTGTGAGTGTGAATACTACGATCCTTCACCATGACATATTTCATCACTTGCTCTTTGGCCTTTGCTTGTCATATGACAAGGACATACTCAAGACATAGTTTCAGTGGTCAGTTAATGGATCTGACTTCTTTCCTGATTTAAGAAAACTTTATAATGGCCCCAAAAGAAAAAACATATACAAAGCCAAGAACACAAACATTAAGGAAATACTCTTTCAGAACTCAGGCAACACAGAAGCTTCTCACTCCTTCACACGAGTCATAGGTGTCTTGGTGGATAAGACTCCTTACTGCACATTGTCAGCTGTCAGAGGCCGACCAGCTCTAGGCAGATTTTTATATACAGAAAGTTTTTTAATGATTTTCTTCAGAGTTGCCTGGAGAGTTATTTTGTCTCTGTGGTAGGTTTTTTGGTCAGGATTCTGCTGCATCAGTAACAGGGCATTCAGAGTTCTGTGCCAGACATCTTTCACAAGAACTTCGAAACACACTTTTTAGGTACCACTTAGCTTCACATTCTCCCAACAGAAAATACACTGATTCAACAGACCAAGTTTTGGAAGGTTCTTTTAGTTGGCTAACTGTCCTGATTCTGTTTGTGGTTTGACTGCCGGACAGGACAGACGCACACTTTTGTTTGTGGTTAACATGCACATTACATCAGACAGGCTTGTTATAAAAAATCTGTAATGCTGCTGTAACGTGTTAGTCAGTATCATTCTTTGTCTTCTGGTGCTTCCTTTACTGTTCAGTAACAGCTTCAGCTGTGCATGTATTACCACTCATGAGGACGACTCAAACCACAAACTGGTATTTACAACAGAGAAAAACAATCTCTCACACAAATGGTAGAGGGAGACAAATAATAATAAAGAATCAACTTTAAACTCAGACTCAGGGTAACTCAGATTCATGAAGCTACTTTGTGTATTTACTATTACTCAGACTCAGACACAAGCAGCAAAAGCAAAGAGGACTTAAATCATGTTTCAGATGATGGTTCAAATAGAAAGAAGTTCGTATCTAAGAGTTTTTGGGAGTCCTTGTGCCCCAAAGTGCTCAAAACTTGCTAAATGCTGCTCTACAGCAGTGGTTATCCTGCACTACCCACTGCGGATGACCCGTGTCAGGCGTGTTCAGTCCATCAAAAGGTGGAAGATACTATACGAAGTTGTGGTAGACAAAGTGAATTCATATCTTCCAGCTTCCAACTGAGCACACCTGAACAAGTTAATGAGACATGGGTAGTGCAGGGTCAGTTGGAAAATGAGCAGGGCAGGGGTCTTTGAAGACTACTTCCCTCAGTGCTAGTGTACTACCTGTAAAGTCTTTTCATATGATCCTTTCATGGTGAGGAAAAACAGCAGTTCTTCATGGGCACACATGGTATTTGCATTTCAGGAGGTTGTGTTCACGAAACAAAATTTTCTAGTTCCAGGCTGAAAGTGATCCTGCGCAGATCTGAGCCTTTGGGCAACTTGTATCGAAAATGAAAAAAACACACTGTTCACACCTCATCACCAACCAACAGCACCCAACCCTCCACCACCCTGCACATTCACCTTTGGTTAACCACAGACTGCAGTGGGCTCACCTGGGTTTACAAGCAGTAGTTGTTGTTTTTTTTATTTTCTTATTTTTTTTTAGAGAAGTAAAAGCCAAATGTTACATATATGAAGGTGATTATGTGATGTAGTAAATGCCAAAACTCTAAAGTAGCAGCAATGTACTTTATGGTCAGGATTTAGGTGTTTAAAGACAGGGATTTTACTGCAGATGCCTGTGTCCTTCTCCTCTACATTACTCCCATGTATTTTGAGCTGCACCAGTGAGAGGGAAGCAGCTTGAATGAAAGGAATACATCTCTTGCATTCCTCATGACTGAGTTAAGGGCTAATGGGTTCAAACAGCTGGTTATGTAACTCTAACCAAGCTCTAAGATTCAGACTACAAATCCAAGGGGAGCCCACTGATCTCGTCTACCTACAGTAAAGCACTACAGGCAGTCCAGGCAGTGCAAGAAACACACACACACACACACACACACACACACACGCACACGCACACGCACACACACAGTACATGCATCTTACATGAGAAACATTTGGGGACAGCTCTGGGTTTAGTCAGCACACAGGTTGATACCCTCTTACACTGCTTAGTGGTGACTGGAGGACAAAACAAGGAGGTGGAGGGGAGGTCACATGTCCTGTGGACCAAACAAGTATGTGCCTGCATATGTGCAAACACACAACATACACACAGAGAAGCTCCAAGTTCCTGTTATTTTCTCCTCTGCTGAATCACTTGATGATATGATGAAGATAGTGGAGGCTGAGCGTTTCAAAGTCATGGTTAATTACTTAACAGTGTCCATGTGCTTTGTCAAACTAACCCACGACATGATATTTCTTTTAGATGGTTTTTAAGATAAGTGAGAATACATTGGACTCCATTAAAAAAAGTGTAACTACAACTGAATTGTGATAGAAGATGTTTTTGCGTAGCAGAAATACCACTGTCAGAAACATACAGCAATCTAGCAATGAGAAGCTACTGTTGGACTGGGATGGGGCGTTTTCAGTCCGTCTTATTGATGGACCCTTATGTTTCCCACCACTACAGAGGAATTTTTGGCTCTTCAATCAAGCAATCAATATTTATTGTCCCTAAAGTGAACATTTGCCATGAACACAGGTAAATAAAATCCTAAAATATAATCCTAAGTAGCTACAAGTTTGTATTTGGTTGTTTGCAAATACAATCAAGATTACAAATGTTTAAAGACATTTGTGTCTCAGTGGCCACTACTGATGTATAACAATCTACACACAGTACACAGTCAGGGTTTAGAAATATGTTAATTTAAATTCTTGTATACAGTTCTTTAAAATGTCAGATTGTTAGATGCATGTGCAGAGATTGCCAGAAACACTTCAACAACATAACATTCACTTGCATGGTCGGAAAGTATTTTGTCACTTCCAGGTCCACAAATACCTGCTGTGCTTAGGGACAGGTACAAATCTCAGATGTTCAACTATTTAAGTTATTTCCAATGACATAAAATTGCTCATCACTCCCTCACTGGATTTAAATACGCATTTCAATGTGAAATATTTTGATCCTTGATGCAAGGATTTCATCTTTTACTGTATATGTCTTAGGGTGTTTTTCCTTGCACTCTTTGACATTGACATTATTGTAAACATGTAAAGTTTTCATTCAAAGCACAAAGGTTGACCCTGGTAAAGTAGTAGATACTTTTTATCTCAGGTCGTCATTTGTTGCACTTGGGGATCAGGCTTCGCTTACTTTTATGTTTCAGACCTTTGAAATGAATCTCTATACAAAAGGAAACCTGGGATTTTCAAAGTAAAGGACAATTACATTGTCACTGCCATAACATTTAGCAAAATATTGGTTTGTAGATTTGCTCTTGAGTGTGTCACTCGAAAAATACTAATGTGACGCAAATGCAAGCTGCAATTTCAGTCTTGATACTAACATGAAACATTGAGAGGAGGTTAACTGTTCTGTTTGAGTTGGTTTCTTCTAAAACAAATACCATCTTAACAAAGATCTTGCATGGAGAGTGGATTTAATCAGATATTGGGGCTACACCAATTTGAGCTCTTTAGACTTATTGAGGCTGCTGGGCAGGGGTTGCAACCAAAGAGGTTGCATCCCCAAGTACCCTATAAGATGTAGTCTCAATCTCACGCACTGAGGGTTGCTCCATAGCAAGGTAAAGCACAGTTCTACTTGTGACCCTGGGCAATTTCTGGAGAAATCCGAGTCCTAGGGAAACACTGAGGAAATCGCATTCAGGTATCCACTAACACCAGCCACAGCAGTGGACCATGGTGCAATGATGCAGACAGCCTGTACCAGATGCCTCAACTATTGCCAGACCTTAGCATAACAATACCCACTTACAATCAGGGAATTTTTGATCAGGATCTGTCCTTTAACTCACATATAAAACAAATCTCTAGAACAGCCTTCTTCCACCTACGGAACATTGCCAAAATTAGGAGCATCCTGTCTCAAAGTGATGCAGAAAAACTGGTCCATGCATTTGTTACTTCTAGGTTGTACTACTGTAATTCCCTACTTTCAGGATGCCCCAGTAACTAAAGAGCCTTCAATTAATCCAAAATGCTGCAGCAAGAGTGCTGACTGGAACTAGCAGGAGAGATCATATTTCACCTTCACTAGCTTCTCTCCATTGGCTTCCCATTAAATCTAGAATAGAATTTAAAACCCTTCTTCTTACATATAAAGCTCTGAATGGTCAGGCTCCATCATATATAGAAGACCTCATAGCACCATATCATCCCAGGTGGGAAATAGGCCTCTCTACCATGTGCACACATGATAAGCTGACCCATGCAAAATTAAGTCTTCTTCTGGCCAATAAAAAATGTTTTTGGTTAACAATTTTTATTTCAGAAACATTGCACATTAGTCCACCCCACTGTTTATGTGCCAGTGTTAATTACCAAGGTGGCCAAGGTGATACCAACATGTTATAGTCATAGATGTCTTTTTTTTTTTTTTTACTATTTGACACTGAAAAACAGTCAGCTCTGTATAGATGTACACTGAAAAATGCTCAGCTGGCTGACAATTGCTATTTTGGCTTCCACTATATGAACAGCTCTGTTGGATTTTCACATTCTGTCACTGTCCATTTGTCAGCACTAGGAAATATTCTGTGGCCTGTCCAAAAATTGACACGAAAAAATACTTGATTTGGACTTCGCCAAATGACTTGTGCCAAATGACTAAATATAAATCTATCATATATGTGCCCCCTTGGCTTGCTGTTAACTACTGACACGATAAACACTTCCATGTTTACACTCAGCTGTTGATCATGACAGCAGAGGAATTGCTTGCTTTGTTAATTTCCTTTTCATTTTGCTTGTTTTTTCATAATGAATGAGAGGCAGAGTAACCTGCCAACTGAATCTGACAGTGCCAGCTCTTGTGATTTTCCTTTCACCTATTACAGTGCAAAGGAGGCAGCATGCCAGCCCACACAGTGCAATCTCTTTTCTGTCTTTTTCTGTGTGGTGTTGCGGATGACCTTTCCGTTTTACGTGTGGTTTTTCTAAAATAAAACCCAAAAAAACCCAGTGCTTTGGTGAGTGAGAGGGGATTCAGAACACCAGGGCTGGATTAAATCCGCTCTGTCTATCTGCTCTATCAGCATAGTTGCCAAAAGGTTAGAAGCTTTTAGTGTTTATGCAAAACCAACTGGAGTTTAGCATTGCTTAGTGCTAAGGTCTCTGTTTACACAGAGCCACATGCCATTGTGACAACTGAAGACCTGAAGTACATAGCTACTGTACATGTGAGCAGTCACAACCCCCGGCAGCTGCCACTAGTCTCCCCACGGGTCAAATGCAGAGATCAAACCTGATGTAAATGTACTTAATGATGACAGTAAAACTTCTCTCTTCTGAAAATAGTAAAAGAGGAAAAAGATACTCAAATGATAGAAACTAATTGCTCATCTTTTAGTTGTTAATAAAATGAATGGTACCAGTGATACAGTACCACCTGTATGTAGCAGTCATTTGTGATAAAACGTCACTGACACAACACAATCACAACGTTCTTTTCCTCAGTTTTCTTCCTTTTTCCTGTTAAAGCAGGCTCTTTCTGTCACATGTCAAAGCGTCCTTGAGCAAGTCACTGAACCCCAACTTAGTTGCTCTCAGTGAGTGTTGGCCAGTAAAATGGGTGAATAAAAAGCAGCGTAAAGTGCTTTGGGTACCAGTAAGGTAAAAGTAATTTACCACTTTACCACCTGTCACACCCCCACTTCCACAGGAGCTGTACTTCATCAGGACTAAAGGGGAAGAAATGTATTTATGGGAAACCAGTGTTAAAAAATACATTTAGAGACTTCAGCTACTACGGCCTTTCTTCCTGTCCTTCACTCATATAATGTCTGCTGCCTTGAAGTGACACACTGTCTTCACTGCTGAAAGAGCTGGAAACATGCATGTTGAACAGCTGTTGTTGTCCAAAAGGCAAAAAGAACTGTAAAATAATACATGTTTAGTAGGCTGCCCACCTTTGCCCCTCCGTACATCTCACCCTGCACAGCATACATTCGTGGATTTGGGTGATAAAATATTCTCTAAACCTTGTATTATGTGATATGTGTTTGTCTGGCCATTTGTGCACATGCATCTAACAATTTGTAAATACATTTTGAAAGAACTGCACACAGAAAATGTCTTTTACACACATATAAAGCCTTTTTTTCCCTAAATGTCAAATTTAGGCAAAACACTATGAGGCGACTGTGGCACAGGAGGTAGAGCAGTATAGGGTTTTTAGTTCGATCCCCAGCTCCTCCTGTGACACGACAAAGTGTCCTTGAGCAAGACACTGAACCCCCAACTTAGTTGCTCCCGGTGAGTGTTGGCTGCTATGCTCCATCGGTGTGTGAGTCTGTGTGCGATTGTGAATGGGTGAATGAGAAGCAGTGTAAAGCGGATTGAGTGCCCTGACAGACCTCTGCATTTATGGCCTTGAGCAGGAGAAGACACTGTTTCTACTTGCAGCAGTGCTGTGGTTGCCTGGAGATGATCAAAGCAGGGTGGCAGGGGCTGGACCCTATCCCAGCTGTCACTGGGCGAAGGGCAGGGTACACCCTGGACAGGTCTCCAGTCTATCTAGAGACATACACAGACAGACAACCATTCACACTCACATTCACACCTACGGGCAATTTAGAGTCACCAATTAACCTGCATGCATGTCTTGAAACTGGAGTTTGTTGTATCCAACATGTTTAATTCTATTGAGATGTGTCATATAAAACGTAAGCAGCACAGTCCAACGAGTCAGCTCATCCATTGTAAACCAGGCTCGCCAACAGTGGTATCTTAAGCTACAAGGAATCCTGCTGCATAGCCTGTGCACTCAATCTCTAAGAGGAAATTAATGCTTTGGCACTGTGGTCTCCAAGGCATGAAGGTCATCATTCATCAGTGTGGATTGGCATATTGTTCACTGAGCCATGGAGCAATAGCATTCTGTCCGGAATCCCTCTAATCAATGGCTCCACCTTAAGTTACGGGATTCAATATATCTTCTCATCAATCATCCTTCAATAGATCTTCATATGTAGAACTGAACTTTCCTTTACCTTCTCTAACCTTAAACGCTTTTTTTTTTTTAGATTTGTCCTTTAATGTCTACAAGCTGGCTGATGTTTCCTTGCTCAAAATCTTGTATATCTCTGACGCTCGGAGTCAATGTGTGATGCATCTCAGGTTTTTTAACCTGTGTTCTACTTAGATGACATTCTTAAAAGGTGAGCGATTGCATGTAATTTCAACTTCCCTATGCTGCTGATAGTTTAGTAATGAGGTAATTTGACCCAGATATTCGATTTCTTTTTAATAGAAATGCAGCATCAACTAAATCAGCACAGGCATAAGATTTCTTTATGCCTGTAGATACTGAAACACACACACTCACCCATTCCTTTGGTGTGGTTGAAGTCTCCTCTCACTATCTTACAAGTGCGCCCATCTCCATTACAAATGCCACAGCGGTCCTCTTTAGCCGGAGAGCCGATAATGCCATCACAGCCAATTTTCTGTGACAAGAAAATAATTACTTACAGCTGTTCAGAGGGTTGATGAGTTGTAACATATATTGCATTTGTATGTGTGTGTACAGATGTGATTATTTGGAAAAAGGTGTTATAAAAAAAAGGTGTTTACCCTCCAGGATGACCTGAGCTTTTACGCTTAGGTCATCCTGGTCTTATATGTATTTCAGTAAGCTGGTAATTGAAACCATCGACTTAGTACTAATATTCTTTAGTAATAATACAAGGTTCTGAATTGACATTAATGTATCCATAAGAGCGTAGCTAGCAGGTTGTTCTGCAATTGGTTACAATTTTTCGCCAATAATGCAATGGATTTACTCCGTGCCCCTGTAGAAAAGACTTAATTTTGAAGGAACGGCAATATCCTATAAACCATAAATCAATTTTTCTACTCTATTTTAGTCATAGCTATGTGAGTAAGTGTACGCAGTTCAGGAATGGAATCAGCCCCTTGGAAGTTTATGCCTTGGATTTTATTACATGACTAAATCCTGGTCAATTTAATTTGGCTTTTTTTTCCTTTAACAAATATGATCGGACTCTTTTATGTCAAAGGGAAAGATCTCCTCAAAGTAATCTTTATATTAATGGAAAATTCTAAACTGAAAATAAGTGATTGCATAAAGATTCACTCCTTTTAAAGTAACTTACCTAACTCATTTCCAGTGCAGCCAATTGTATACAAAACCACGAAGTAAGTGAGATGGAGCTCACCTGAGTGTTTAAAGGATTGTAGTATAAATACACCTTAATATGGAAGGTTCAGTTACTGCTGAATTATTATCCTGACTAAAATCTACACTATAAAGACAAGAGATACTTTAATAATCTTAGTGAAAAGATGATTGAAAAGCAGAAGTCATGAGGGGCGGGAACTTTCCCTATTCAATAAAAATCTCTTGGAAAACAGTAATTTATCATTAAATAATGGAAAAAATATGCCACATGTAAATCTGCCTAGAGCTGGAAATTTCAAATAACCGAGTGACCATGCAAGGAGGACACAATTCAGGAAGGACACCACAGCCTCTTTTACACGTGCAAAGGAATCTTGAGATTCTCTGGACATTATCTCATGAGACCAAAGTTGAGCTTTTGTGCCGTTAGAGTAAACACAATGACCAGTAAAAACCCTGAATTTCAGTGGCTGACACTTGTAACTCCGAGGGGAAAAATTCCAAGGTGAGTGACTGTTTTCTGTACCCCACTGTACCAGTATGTAGGCTGAAAAAAGGGGCTGACCATGGGAGTCCCACATTTTCTTAGGTTAAGAAAGAGTCAAAGAAAGATGTTAAATGTTAGGAGTCAAGACACCACCATGTTCTTCAGGTACATTCAGCATTAATATGTAATCTTACTTAAGTGCTGTGGGCACCAAACCAACCATGAAAATGTCCTTGCATTAGGATATTTTTAAGGGTTAATAATTGGTTTTAGATTTGTGTAAGCATGCGGGTTGAGGTTAGGCATTTAGATGTGACAGCTAATGCTTAGGTATGGGGCTAGGGAACGCACAACATCTGTGTCCTCACAGTGATAGAAAGACCTGTGCATGTGCATGTGAGTGTGTGTGTGTGTGTTTGTGAGAGACTAGACAAATTCTTTGTCTGAATTAGCAACATGCTTCTGGCCTAAAATACATGACGCTCAAAGGACTGAAACTTTTTTTTCAACACCAGGAATTTAAACCAGAATTTAAGACATGCACAAAGAGTGTAAGACAAAGTAATGCGTGGTGCACTCTGTGCTGGATCCGAGGGCCGTTTGGGGGCTTCTGCAGCCAAGTCAGACGTCCAGGGCCAGCCTCCAGCCAGACAAAGTCTATTTTCATAGCTTCACTGAATATATTTCCCCTCTCCTTTTCCTGTCTGCTTGTTTTCTTTTCTTTCCCTCTTCTTGGCAGTATTACCATTGCATGCCTGAGTCACGCATGCCACGCTTAAAAAACCAAGCCCTGTCTTTGTCCCTCTTGAACTTCAGTTCTGTATCTACTTCATTTTCTTTGTCTGTCTCACTCTCAAACTTCCCCCACAGAGTTTCCTCTGCATATAGTCATCATGATGTATAAAAACGTGTGTTAATAGTTACTTGAAATTTGTTTTCTCCATTGCCTGGATACACCTGTAATAACTGAAACTGTAACAGTAAGTTAGTGTTTTTTTTACACAGATTTTCATTTATCTACTTTGTAAGGGGATGAAATATTCCAAGCACTTGTATATAAAATCAACCTTAACACTTAGCCATGCTCTTTTTCTAGGGGTGTGACTAGAATTTTTTAAATATAGGCCCAGAGTGGGCCACACAATTAAAGCCATGTTTTGTGGAAATAATACATTGTTTAATATTAAAATAACTGCAAAAAGCCATATACAATAAAACATCACAGGTTTTCAGGACAGATTTATGCTCTTTTTCTCTCACAGTGATGGAAATATAAACCAGATATAAACTAATCCCTTTATTGTTTTCATGTCAACATTTGGATAAGATCTATCAGCTATACTTTCATGTATTAGATGTATGTAATAAATGTATATGGGTAAATAATTGGGTTTGCACAAAAAATGACTCACTGAAATATGCTTTGATTTGCAGACAGTCAAATTTTATTGATGACTTGCTGACTTTTTGGCAGGAATAATGCGCTCATTTGAACGAGTTTTAATACTTTCGTATAACATATAATAACATTCGTGTTGCTCAGAGAAGCTGTTGGTCAAAGATTTTTTAAAAGTCATTTACACTTTTAATCTTCCATATTTGCATAGTGTCTGATCCCATAGGAGAACATGTCGTAACACATGGTTTTACTGTCTTTAACCCTGAAGTCTGTGATGCTGTGTTTTCAGACCGTATGTCTGTTGTATTTGACAGGCCCCTCCCCTGTCATGTGCTTCAATCACGTGCTCCTGCACAACACTGTCCCATTATTAACTCCTCCACTGCTGCTCAGTTCTCTGCTTCTCTCAGTCATAACTCAGTAATTAGCCCAACTAGTTCCCTGTGCTTTGATTCAGATGTAGATGCATTATCCACACGCTTTAATTCAACCTGTCAAACTCTGTTGGACACTGTGGCTCTGCTGAAAACAGATATGACCCCTTGTTAAATGATGCTGCACGTGCTGCCAGGTGCAAGAAAGACAAGTTAAAGTGTCTTTCCATATGTTAAGGCAGGTTGGCATTTTCATCATGTTTTATTTAAAACCATAAACTCTGTTATTATTGTCCCTTAATCAACCTAACTGAACTCTCCTGAAGTTTGTGAAAACTTAATTAGCTTTTTTATTAATAAGGTTGTGAGCACTAGGACTAGCACATTATTTGTGATGTCAGCATACTATTCATCATTAATAGAAGAAAACAAGAACAACCCCTGGTTTCTGTTCAGCACTGTAGCCAGGCTGACTAAGAGCCATAGTTCTGTTGAGCCTAGTTTTCCCTTAACTCTGAGCAGCAATGACTTCATGACCTTCTTTATGAATAAAATTGTAGCTATTAGAGAACGAATTCACCAGATCCTCCCCCCAAATATTATAGATAGATCTTCATGTACAGCAGTGCTAGAATCATGGATAAGGCCCCACTCCCTGTTAGACTGCTTTTTACCCATAGATCTCTCTGAGCTAACTTCAATTATTACCTCATCTAAACCAACAACCTGTCTGCTAGACCCTATTCCAACTAAGCTGCTCAAGGAAGCTTTACCCTTAACAGATACGTTCATATTAGATATCATCAATCTATCTTTAGAAACAGGCTATGTACCACAGGCCTATAAGGTAGCTGTAATTAAACCATTACTTAAAAAACCCTGTCTTGACCCAGGTGTTTTAGCCAATTACAGACCAATATCTAATCTCCCCTTTATTTCTAAAATATTTGAAAAAGTAGTCGCAAAACAATTATGTGATCACCTTCATAGGAATAATTTGTATGAAGAGTTTCAGTCAGGATTTAGAGTTCATCATAGTACAGAAACAGCACTAGTAAAAGTCACCAACGATCTTCTCATGGCCTCAGATACTGGACTCATCTCTATACTTGTTCTGTTAGATCTTAGTGCTGCATTTGATACCATTGATCATAACATTTTATTACAGAGACTGGAACATGAAATTGGAATTACAGGAACTGCACTAGGTTGGTTTAAATCTTATCTATCTGATAGATTTCAATTTGTTCATGCTAATGATGAATCCTCCATGCACACAAAGGTTAGCTATGGAGTTCCACAAGGCTCTGTGTTAGGACCAATACTTTTTACTTTATATATGTCTCCTTTAGGCAACATTATTAGAAAACACTCCATAAATTTCCACTGTTATGCTGATGATACCCAGCTATATCTATATATGGAACCAGATGAAAATAATCAGTTAATAAAGCTTCTGTGAGGGAAATTTCAAAATCTAGGTAACACTGTTTCACTGTTTTCACACTTCTGGCAGACCCACTATCAAACCTGCTTACACCAGTGCCTCCTCACCTTTTGCTCCCCAGCAAGACATCATGTCTCTGGCCACACAAAGAAGTGTGTTAGGTAGATATTAACTATAAAACTACCTACACCTGAACATTTGCTTCCCAGAAGGGAGCCCACAGGAACCAGCACAAATCATCAATCTCAAGGACTTAAAAGACAATGAAGACAAAAGGACAAAGTAACATGAACTTGTTAATTAAGACTCCTGACCACATTGTATGAAGGTTGATTTGCATTGACTCATCCCTTTGTTCTTTGTGTGAACCCAGCTGTTGAGTTGTATGTATAAAAGGCTGAACAACCTGCACATCTTGGTCAATCAGATTGGCCCACTCTAGAGTGTAGCTCTGTTCTGCTCTGCATGTTTCTCTATTTGCTGATTAAATTCACCGTTATCATTCAATTGTAAGTTGCCTTTTTGCCTCCTAACTTGCCTTACAGTTTTTGCCACGACAGCTTCAAACATGCCTACAAGACATAAAGGCCTGGATGTCCCACAAATTTTTACTTTTAAACTCAGACAAAACTGAAGTCATAGTATTTGGGCTCAAAAATCTCAGAGATATGATGTCCAACCATATTGTTACTCTAGATGGCATAAGTCTGGCCTCCAGTACTACTGCAAGGAACCTTGGAGTTATTTTTGATCAGGATCTGTCCTTTAACTCACATATAAAACAAATCTCTAGAACCTTCTTCCACCTAAGGAACATTGCCAAAATTAGGAGCATCCTGCATCAAAGTGATGCCGAAAAACTGGTCCATGTATTTGTTACCTCTAGGTTGGACTACTGTAATTCTCTACTTTCAGGATGCCCCAGTAACTCCCTAAAGAGCCTGCAATTAATCCAAAATGCTGCAGCAAGAGTGCTGACTGGATCTAGCAAGAGAGATTATATTTCACCTTCACTAGCTTCTCTCCATTGGCTTCCCATTAAATGTAGAATAGAATTTAAAACCCTGCTTCTTACATATAAAGCTCTGAATGGTCAGGCTCCATCATATATAGAAGACCTCATAGCACCACATCATCCCAGTAGACCACTTCGCTCTCAGAATGCAGGCCTACTTGTGGTTCCCAGAATTTCCAAAAGTAGAATGGGAGGTAGAGCCTTTAGCTATCAAGCTCCTCTCTTGTGGAACCAGCTCCCAGTTCAGATTCAGGAAGCAGACACCCTCTCTACTTTTAAGTCTAGGCTTAAAACCTTCCTTTTTAATAAAGCATATAGTTAGTTATAGTTATGCTGCCATAGGCTTAGACTGCTGGGGGACCCACCCCCCAATGCACTGAGCTCCTTTCCTCCTCTTGACCATCTCTCCTCTCCTCTCATCAATTGAGCAATTGTCACCACTGTATGTCATTAACTCTGTATGTTCTCTCCCGTAGTTGTCTTTGTCCTCCTCTGTCCCCCTCTCTCTGTCCCTTTCTGCAGGTGTCCCCCAGCTTTGAAGCTGTGTGTCTTCCAGCGTGAAGCTACTGGTCCTACCAATCTGCCCGATGTTTTGTTGTTGCTTTTTGTTGCTCTGTTCTTTTCTCTCTCCCCTTTCCACTCACCCCAACCGGTCGAGGCAGATGGCCGTCCACCCTGAGCCTGGTTCTGCTGGAGGTTTAAAGGGAGTTTTTCCTCTCCACTGTTGCCTATGGCTTGCTCCAGGGGGAATTGTTGGGTTCTCTTTATATATCTTTATAATCTTGACTTTATTCTGTAAAGTGCCCTGAGATGACTTTGTTGTGAATTGGCGCTATATAAATAAAGTTGAATTGAAAAAAGTTGAATTGAAGTATGATTAAATGATTGCATTTCACTCTTAGCATTTTACATAGGTATAATGACAACTTGTACTCAGTGTACTTTCGAAGGATGTTTAAAATGTTGTTCAAACTTTGTCTCATATACACGTTTTGTCTTGAAGTGTTTGCAGAACTGCTCCAAGGTCAGTTACTGTCTAACAGCAGACCATCTGTCTAACAGCAGACCATCCCACACTGTAGTGACCCAGAGTCAGTCCATGCTCACAGGTGCTTATCAAAGTGCTGAAAAGGGAAAAGGTTTCCATAAAAGGAGAAAAGTGCTGGGAGCAGTAGCCTGAGGGTGAAGAATGTTCTGCCCAGCAACAGAAGGTTATAAAACTAATGTGTGATGTATGAAGTTTAGAACTGCATAGGATGGAGAATTGAAACTCTGTCGATGTTCTTCTCTCTTGGAAGATAATAAAACCCTAAAAGACGTCCTGGATGTTGAAGCTTCTTTACTGATTACACTTGAGGTGTCTTCCATCGTAACTTCCATGGTAAACCAGGGAAGTAAGTAGCCTTGGACCTCGCAGGGTCCGATTGATGATTATGAAAACCAAGTATGGTGACATTTATTAGGGGAAAAGGCACCAAGTTAATTGTCTCTCCTTTGACTTCTAAGTTTGCCAAGACCCGGTCACAGGTTATTACAGGGCAGAGCAGTTCAGGACAGGTCCAAAAGTAGAATTGCTTGCCTTACTGGAAGTGTGGCAAGAAATTCGCACACTCGGACTAAGTCCTAGGAATTGAGTGATGGTGAGAGAATGGAGAATTAAGAGGGCAAACAGGCAGCAGAGAAAACAGAAGATTAAAAGTATGGTGACAAAAGTCTTAAATGTTTGAAACTTTTGATTGAGTATTTTGGTTTTTCCCAAGGAGGTTGCTTTAATAAAAATAAGCTAACAACATTAGAGGAATAGAACGTTAAATCAAGAAAAGAAAGTGAAGGCTAAAAAGAGAGTCACAAAAAGACAAACAGATGTGTAACTTACATAATGGTAAATATGTAAAAAAAGAAAAAAAAAACCTAACAACTGAACCACACAGAACAGATAATGCTTCAGTAGTAAACACACACCACCACTATAAATCCAGTGTATCCTCTCTGTATTCATAGATCACGGTAACTGGATGCTGGCTTGGACTCCAACCCGTCAGTGCTGCCACAACCACCACTGCCTCATTTGTGACCACATCTTAGAAGGGGAAAGATAGAAGGAAAAGAATATGGTCGAAGTGGCCCAGACAGTCTTTAATACAGTCTTCATATGACAGAGGTCGCGGAGGAAAAGGATACTGTGGACGATGGAGAGGCAGAGGACGAGAAGTTGGATGTGGCTGACGTTCAGTAGCTGCAGATGGACACCACACAAGTGGGCAAAGGGGACACTGTGCAAAGGACTGTTCCTCTGGGATTGAGGAGGACATAGACCCAGAGATTGTCCTGAGAAGTCATTACCAGTGTCAAACTGATAGGAGGAGGAAAAGCTAGTGTCCCAAGGACAGTTGCTGGTGACTGACCAAAAGGAGGGAGGTGATGGACACTGACACGCTGCAATGAAGAAATGCTCGCTCAGACATGTACTGAAAGTTTGCCAGACAAATGCAATGAAAACTGCTTGATAAAGCTCAGACATGCTGGAATAAATGTGGATTTGATTGAGCAATGTGTTCAAGATCAGAGCTAAATTTAAACCACCAAAGGTTTAAATGCTGATGGAGAGAGTCAATTGCCTGAATACACTCTGAAAGATGTGGCGTTTTTGCTGGGTAGTGGACCTATTTGCTCCACTACCGTAAAGTAACTGAAGTTGGAAAATGAGCAATGTACATGTTGGTGTTTCTGGAAAAACACAAAAAGAGTATTTGACTCATTGATTGCGTTGTGCTAATTCTCAAGATTGAGCTTTTAAACATGCATTCATGACTGTTAAAGGAAAAAAAAAACAACAAAAGTAAATCATATAGAATATGATAAGTAGTTAACTAGCTTTATAGTACATCTTTTAATATGTTAAAGCAAAAATACTTCGGATGCTGTAAAATATTCTGAAATTATATTTGAGTCCAAGTTATAACAGCCATTCAACGGCCAACTTCTTACGTATTATGGTGACTCATAACATATTTGCATTAATGGCACATGTCTATTCTGTGTGGAGATTTGTTCAGGACTTGCGAGCAGTAAAAAAAACAATCCATCCGAGAGCTGTGAAAGTATTAATTCCACAATCAAATAATTTGTTGGTTGCTGAATTGGATCATGTATTTTTCTAATACCTTATGTATGCGGACAGTTATTACTCGTTTGCTTTCTCCTTAAAAAAAATAAAAATAAAATAAAATAAAATAATGAAGATTATCTGGATGATCTTTGTTTTTTAATTGAGTTTTTAGTTAGTCCCAGTGTTTTCCATCAGCTGAAATCTCGAGACATTGCATTTACCAGCAGGATCAGCTCTGTTGCAGTACATTGATGACGACAACACCATGGAAGACATGAGACTCCTTGTGCCACAGTACACTGGTACACGTGTTTGAAAGACATGTGTCCCAGAACCGGACAGCAAGGTGTACACAGGTGATGTTTGTGTCACCTGTGAAGGTAGGAATCCAACATGGCATCTCCTCACTCTCCAGCCTGGAAGTGCAGTGCCCATAAAAGATAATTTGATGGAAAGTTAGAAACCAAAGTCTTCTTTGTGTCATTACTCAACATGTTGAGTGGATGAATTACAAATATTAGAACCAACAGCAATTCCCCAAACCTCTGATGCTGTAGAAGACCTGGTGGAGCAGCTGGCAGAACAGGATGGACCTAGACATGCTCCTTGATGAGACAGAAGGTGTTTGTGATGTGTGGAGGCTGGTGTCGTACTTTCATTCCTAATAATATTGTCACCAGAGCCCTAGAGGGTCTTCCTCCTTCCTCAGTTGACTGCATTTTACTCTTAGCATTTTACCCAGTTATAATGGCAACTTGTACAATAAAAGCAAATAACTTTAATCACATTTTAAAACCAAGCTTTTTCCAAAAACGAAATACTACTTCAGCTAGTAAATAGTCTATTTTTATGAGTTCACAAAAGAATAGAGGAACAAAGGAGAAGCCAAAGGGCAGGTTTTCATATGGGTTCAGTGCTACTGTAAGCATAGTAAACCTTTCCTGGATTTGCCATTGCTTTGCAACAGTCTAAAAATACTGAGCACTTTGTAATGCGAGTGGTTGTATATTCTAGAGATTGATGCTCTGTTTTCTTCTTCATAACCACTTTTTTCATTTTAAAGAATTTGGGGGATTTTATTGTGTATTGCACATAATATTAAAAGCTTCAGAGAACAAAGCTTCAAAAATGTTTGCGGCTTCTCTGGACCTTTTCCACAGCACCAGCTGTCATTTGACAGCCATTTATAACCTTACAGTACAATCAATGGACGCACCATAAACAACGTACAGTATTTACAATTTATCTGCAACAATCTAATCAGCAGGGTAATCTGGTAATCTGGAACTTCAAAAGATGACCTTTTATGAAACAACTACTATTTGTACTTAATAAGTGTTAAACTTTGCAACTACTGTCTCTGATTTTCCAGAAATAGAAGAATCGATGCTCTTAAGTAGATCATGCATGTCCCTCCCAGGTGTTAAAACATCCTTCAAATAGGTCATATCCAGTAAAACAATATTATATTTGCCTCTTTCTACATAGTTAGAATGAACTTTCATTTTCAGTATATAAGAATGAAAAATATCCAACCAAAACAGCTTTCATTAGAAAATTGTCAGTCAAAGAAATGTTATTCTCTATGACGTCTTAAGAAATAAATTTCTTTAAACAAGTTTTAGGAGGCAAAAACGTATTGGTGTCCTTGAAAAACAGACCCCCAGTCCACCTTTATTGGCTGCATTGTTCAATAAAAGCAGAGAGAAACCAGTGTGCAAAGATACTCACATTGATGAGAGGCCCCCTGACACACAGTGCCTTGCGAAAGTATTCGGCCCCCTTGAACTTTGCAACCTTTTGCCACATTTCAGGCTTCAAACATAAAGATATAAAACTGTAATTTTTTTGTGAAGAATCAACAACAAGTGGGACACAATCATGAAGTAGAACAAAATTTGTTGGATATTTCAAACTTTAACAAATAAAAAACTGAAAACTTGGGCGTTCAAAATTATTCAGCCCCCTTAAGTTAATACTTGGCATATACATACATGCTCCACCTTTTGCTGCGATTACAGCTGTAAGTCGCTTGGGGTACGTCTCTATCAGTTTTACACATCGAGAGACTGAAATTTTTGCCCATTCTTCCTTGCAAAACAGCTCGCGCTCAGTGAGGTTGGATGGAGAGCGTTTGTGAACAGCAGTTTTTAGTCCTTTCCACAGGTTCTAACACCTGGATACGTTCATTTGTGAACCATTCCATTGTAGATTTTGCTTTATGTTTTGGATCATTGTCTTGTTGGAAAACAAATATCCGTCCCAGTCTCAGGTCTTTTGCAGACTCCATCAGGTTTTCTTCCAGAATGGTCCTGTATTTGGCTCCATCCATCTTCCCATCAATTTTAACCATCTTCCCTGTCCCTGCTGAAGAAAAGCAGGCCCAAACCATGATGCTGCCACCACCATGTTTGACAGTGGGGATGGTGTGTTCAGGGTGATAAGCTGTGTTGATTTTACGCCAAACATAACGTTTTGCATTGATGCCAAAAAGTTCGATTTTGGTTTCATCTGACCAGAGCACCTTTTTCCACATGTTTGTGTCTCCCAGGTGGCTTGTGGCAAACTTTAAACGACACTTTTTATGGATATCTTTAAGAAATGGCTTTCTTCTTGCCACTCTTCCATAAAGGCCAGATTTGTGCATTATACGACTGATTGTTGTCCTATGAGAGAGTCTCCCACCTCAGCTGTAGATCTCTGCAGTTCATCCAGAATGATCATGGGCCTCTTGGCTGCATCTCTGATCAGTCTTCTCCTTGTATGAGCTGAAAGTTTAGAGGGACAGCCAGGTCTTGGTAGATTTGCAGTGGTCTGATACTCCTTCCATTTCAATATTATCGCTTGCACAGTGCTCCTTGGGATGTTTTTTTATCCAAATCCGGATTTAAACTTCTCCACAACAGTATCTCGGACCTGCCTGGTGTGTTCCTTGTTCTTCATGATGCTCTCTGCGCTTTAAACGGACCTCTGAGACTTTCACAGTGCAGGTGCCTTTATACAGAGACTTGATTCTGTTTATCATCATTAGTCATTTAGGTCAACACTGGATCATTCAGAGATCCTCACTGAACTTCTGGAGAGAGTTTGCTGCACTGAAAGTAAAGGGGCTGAATAATTTTGCACGCCCAATTTTTCAGTTTTTTAAAAAAGCTAAAAAAGTTTGAAATATCCAATAAATTTTGTTCCACTTCATGATTGTGTCCCACTTGTTGTTGATTCTTCACAAAAAAATTACAGTTTCCTAACTTTATGATTGAAGCCCGAAATGTGGCAAAATGTTGCAGAGTTCAAGGGGGCCGAATACTTTCGCAAGGCACTGTAAGTCACAAACACAGCATCATATTCTAACATGTAGATTACTACTGTATTTTACACACTACTATAATTCTCTATTATCAATAATCATATACATTCTTGTTTTTACTACCATACTCTCCTAAACAGATTTCTATTGTCTCTACCACACATAATTACACTTTCTTAAATACACTATAATAATCTCCTACTCACAATAGTACTCTCTGTAACATAGATAACTATATTCATATGCACATATTATAGTCTTGCATGATGGTTTATGAAAAATATGTACGTAATTATGATAAAAAATGTAAATGAGGGCAACAGTGTATGTTTAACAAAACATTTGCCGATGTGCAAGTAGATAATGTATAATTATTTCTCTTAAAGCAAAGCACAATGATTTCACTGCTGTACCCTAAAACAGAGCCAAACAGGCTAAAGATTAAGACATAATTGTGATCCACAAATCTGCTGATAATATAATTAGATATTTAAGCTGTTATACTATTTACACTACAGTAAATTAAACTGTGTATTCTTATTCTATATACTTTTTACATGTACAGTAAATATCCATCAGTCAGGCAGAAAGTTTGAATTAGTAGTTGTGTAGTTTTGCAGTGATGCATTTCTTAACCAAACAGTGATGACTAAAGAAGCAGGTTAAAGAAATAAAAAACTACTAATATAGTATAGATGATATAGTACAGCAATGTGCCTCTGGAGCAAAACTCCTAAAAATACTGTATCTTCATTCCTCATCCAAAAAGCTAATATTAGCTATACATATTACCCAGCTGTGTATATACCAAATGTTTCAGGACACTAGGTTGAACGATAATTATCAGTCTAATTTATAAAATTGTATTCTTCTCATGTTTCTCCATATGTGTGGTTTTTTAGATTTAGAACCTGGGTGTTCTAGATGCTATTTAAATGTTTCCAGACAGTTTTAGGCCCTTATATTGCCCCGAACCATCTCCACTCTCAGCTGAAATGACTGGCTGAAATGGCAACTTGTACCATTTTGGAGGGTCCCGTATGATGTTACTGCTGCTAGGCATGATATTGTCTCACATGCTGTCTCCCAAATTCATGTGAGTGCTGTTTTCATTTGTGCACTAAATTGTAACTGACAATCATTGTCAGAGGATGAATCTAAATGACCTTTTCCTCTGGTTGATTCTTTATCCTTCCTTTTTTCCCATTTACTCATTTTCATTTTATTACTTTTCTTGAAATTCTCCATCTTCTCCTGTACTATTGTATTCTTTCTCTAATTTTCTATCACATCTTCTGTTAATCTCTCCCTTTTTTCTATATTCTACTTTCAGTCTCTTTTTGTCTTTTGAAGTTTTCCTTGTGGTACGTGGTACTTGGGTATGATTCAGCTAAATTATCAAGAGGGACCATCCAAGCTTGGTAAAATCCTAGCTTTATCCCTCCAGTTGGCTTTTTACCTCAGGCGTCGGTTGAGTTCTTGCACGTCCTTAAGCCCTAAACTTTGTTTGCTTATGCCAAACACTTGCATCAACTGCCTCACGTTGCCACTGATTGACACATATAAGGATTTCGGGGGCAGCATGGACTTTGCATTAGGTAAAACACATGGATTTGGTAGAGAATAACTTGACAATATTGTTTGAAGAACCCTATTGAGGATGACTGCATTAGACAGCTTTCCTTTCCTTTTAAAAGATTAGAAATATGCAGATCAACTAAAGGCACATTTTCAAGTAGTTGGAATATAATTTTTATTTTATTTTGAGCATAAATGCCCACTAGTGCAAATACAATCTGAATATTACCCTTCAGTCTCTTTCTAAATAACCAAACGTGTACTAGACATTTGCTGCATTGTCCACTGATCAAGTTTGATACCGTTCACTAAGAAAATGCACTAGACCTACATACTAAGACCTAATTCTGTGCCATGTCATCATTCAGTGGGTCTACTTTCTCTTGGAACCCTGTTCAGAACTGTTTCATTAGCAATTACGTAATTTAATGAAAACATTTTTTGCAGTCTACAGGAATGACCCTGCAACTATTTAACAGCATATACGGGGGAACCCCTGTGTTCTCCATATCATGGTCACTCTGTATTCTTAAGGGAGGCCCAAAGCTCTGTAAACCAGTGCAAAACAGTTTTAATGCACCTAATGGCCTGTTATTATTGAGGCACTGGAAGTATATGATGGTCCAACTAAAGCCATCAACACATCCAGGAATGATGTCATCGATGACATCATCAACCTCACAAGTTCGATGATGATCCCCATCTATATATGCGTGTGGGGAGAAAAATACCCAGACACTTGCAACCATTATTAATGAACCAGATTGTGTTTCTCAGTTGTTTAAGGTATTTGAAGTAAAAGCGGTCACTGCAAAAATCTTGTACCTGGGATTTAGAAATGTCTGCAAAATCTACGTCCAGACCAATACAGTGAGAAATGGAACGATGTTGTCACTCAGGCCTTAGAAAGTTTACATTTTAATAATGTTTTTGCTGTGAAGATGCAATGCAATTATATACTGTCTTTTTCAAATGTGCCTATAAAAAATGGCCAGTTTATAACTGTGACGAACAATAAGGGAGAATTAATAATTATTTTAGTGGTTTCCTTACTGTGTTTTCTGGGGTATAGGTTTTGTACTATATTCACTGCAGTCTAATGTTATAGGTTGCAACGTAAAATTAAATAAAGCCATAAAGTACATTACTACATTAACAGTTTGTGTATTAAAAAGAACAGAACTTTAACCAATAGCCTAATAAAAATACTCACAATAATTAATTGGGGGTTTGAACATTGTAAATTCTTCATCAAATCGAAATAGTAAGTTGTACTGTAGACCACCGAAGGGACCAGTTCATAGCACTGGAGGTAATCAGGAACTAGTCATAGAGGTTTGTCTCACTTCAATTGATCTGAGTTTTTATGAGTTTATAATAGAATAAAAACATGCATATAAGTGAATTGAGAGAAAGGGAAAAAATGACCTTGTGAATCTATTAAGCTAGCAGTGCTACAAGCTACAGACTTTGTTTTCTAGGCTGTAAGAGAATGAGGATTTAAACTGTCTTCCTGGTTAATCAAACTAACTTCCTTTTCAGTCATATTCTCATACACTTCACTTCACTCTCACATAAACCCACTCAAGTTCTTTAACACAATAATTGTCTCTTACAATCAAAGTAAAGTGAAATGCATCACTATTTTGTTTTTACCTTGTCACTGATTCTCACACACACTATTTCTTTGTCTTATACTTATATCTCATACTGTCTCACACACACATCATTATGATTCATATGCTTAACATTTCTCTTTTACTACACTTTTGCTAATATGCAAGCAAAATTCTTTTTCATTCACATCTCTGTTCTGTCTTGCATATGCTACTTTATGGAGTGTTGTGGTGTCTATGAGTGAGCATTGTAATGTCTTTAACTGGGAATGAAAGGGTTTTTAAGAAAGTAGGGCTGTTTGTGCAGCTCAGTTGGTAAAGGCAGTTGTCCACGGACTACAGGGTGAGTGGTTCAATCCCCGGGTATATGTCAAAGTATCCTTGGGCAAGATACTGAACAGCCCGTTCCCCTCCCTAGCAGTAGAAATTGGGGAGGGTTGCGTCAGGAAGGGCATCCAAAAAACTGTGCCAAATCAACATGGGGACAATGATCCGCTGTGGCGACCCTGAATTCATGGGATAAACCGAAAGGACAAAAAAAAATAAAAATAAATAAGGGCTGTTTGTGTACATAATCATGATTTATGGCCTAGACAATAGTGAGAATAGGGTGTGAGAAATTATGGATACATGTAAAAGAGTGATGATGCTGTGTGTGAGACTATCTCAGGGGGCCTAACATACAGGTCAACTGATCTCATGGACAGAGTTGTTAAGTAAAAACCCTACTAAAGTTGGCTAATTAGGCCAAGATGTACAACCAGTGGAATTTAGATGACTGTAACTGTACATCTTGATAAATGATGAGTCAAAGATACACTGTCAAGCACAGAACTCAGCAAAAGATGATAGATCCCCAACTAAAACCATCAGTGAAGCATGGAGGTGGACCCATGATGATCTGGGGATGCTTTGGTAATGGAAGAGTAGGTTATCTGCATTGTGTGCAATACATCCTCAATCAACATTGATACCACTCCATACTGAGGAGGCATGGCATTCACTCTGGGCAAGGACTGACTGGGTATAAGCAAATTTTTAATAGGACAATGACCCCAAGCAAACAAAGTAGCTGTTGGAATCCTCTAGTAATTGCTTAGGCACTTCAATCAATCAATTGAGGGGATATCGCACCTGAACATCTGCAAAAACTGATTGGTAGAATGCCAGATAAAGCTCTGGTTAAAGGGAAGAAAACTCCGGTGTGGTTATAAATTTATCCGACTTAATGTGAGGATAGTCTGTGTCTTGCCCAAGGACAATTTGATGTAAACTGTAGGAGCTGGGGATTGAACTACTGCAGATAGTGCACAACATGCTCTACCCCCTGAGCCTGAGCTCCCCCAGGTTGTATATGACAAACGCATGGGGCGTTGAAGCTTGGTGCTCAGTTGACAGCTCACTTCTTTGTGGGAAGGCAGTGGTTGAGTGATGGGGAAAGCTAAATTAAAAGGATTAATGACAGTACCACTTTAAGCATGCAAAGCGAAAATGCTCGTGAGGAATTATTCCTTCTTGGATTAAAGAGCAGTAAGGCCACCAGCCCAAAGGATATTGAATTGTATCTGATATGAACCATTCTTTCAATTAAATTGAAATTATCCGCTTGTGTGTGTGTGTGACTGTGTGTACGTACTTGGCACTTCCCATTAACACACAGGTCAGACTCGTATGATCCACAGGGCGTCCCATCCATCACTCTTTCAGCCATCAGGACTGGTGCTTCTTGACCGACCAGGCTGCAGAACAACACACACGGCTTCTCTGCTCAGGCACAAATACACACACATGCACAAAGGATTACAAGGACGCATTGCAAGATTGTTAACTAGTGAGAAGGTAGAAAGGTCTTTTCTTCCAATGTTATTCAGAACTAACAAAGAAAAACATGTCAAAAGCTAAATTACACTAATCAATAAAAACACACTGGTACTGTAGCCTTTTAACTAAGTTAATATACAATCCCCAAGGGACAAGTGCATTTGTTGTGTGCTCAAAAACAAACCAAAAAGACCCATCTTTGGTCATGGGTATAAGAACTGTCTGTGACACAGATCACTGATCATTTCAATAGACCAATTTTCCTGACTGTTCAACTTAAAATGGTGCCTTATTTTTCTGATCTTCAGGTTCGGTGTCTCAGCAAATTAAATTTGAAATACAAAAACTGATATTCCATATATTACAGTTTTTCTGAATTGATAAAAAACCTTTCCTGAAATAAGCACAAAACTCAGACTGGCTGGCCTTGCAGAATCAAATATCACCTCAAAAATATATTTTTGCTAAAAACCAACCACTGCTATTAAATGACATACACTACACACTACACAGCAGTCATTACACACTTCACACAAAAAAAACACTTTTCTCCCAAAATAGCAGGACAAAAAAATGTATGTATGAATAATCATATTAGATTATTTTTGTATCTAATAAAAGGATGTTACTATGTATACTAGAAAACCAGCAAATATAAAGACAATTATGAACTGCAGTAGACCTGCAGTCCTCTTCCTCCTCAATTGTTTCCCTCCACTGCAGAAGTCAAAAACCAGCTCACACATCCCATTTAAACTGCCTTTTATCCTGTGTTCATTTTAGGTTTAACCTCAATCACGAAAGGGACACTTGTGTTTTGTTGGGGATAATGTGTTTAGAGTTTTGCAAAAAGGTTGAATCAGACCTTAAAACTGTGTCTATCTAGGTGAGTATTAATAATTTGTATTATATATTTCAATTATATGAAATAAGAGTTGAATCATTTAAAAAATCTGAGAATAGAATCTAGTTTTTTTGTAATTCAGAAAACTAATTCCTAAGTTTTGATTTCAATATTTATGTAATCATTCAAAGAACTACGTATGTAGAAGATACAGCAAGGGGCTTTAAAGTATGTGGCCCTTTGGCAATGAAATATTTCTTGAGAAGCTGTGTCTTGTTTCAATGTCTGTTAATTCACACAAAAACTCTGATATAGCTCAGAGTTTACTGAATGTTGCCATTTTGACTATAGTTGAGTCAGTGTAGATATGAAGCTCCAAAAAGCTAACTTTTGTTAGGGGTAGTCAATTTTTCCAAATTTTACTTTTTTCTACCATCAGTCAATACTGACAGCACTTTTTCAAAGCACATAAGTCAGTAACTTGAGCAAGACACTGAACCCCAACTTAGTTGCTCCCGGTGAGTGTTGGCCAGCTGCATAGCAGCTCCACCATCGGTGGTTTGATTGTGAGTGTGATTGTGAGTGTGAATGGGTGAATAAGAAGTAGTGTAAAGCGCTTTGAGTGCCAATAGGTAGAAAAGTGCTATATAAGTGCAGAACATTTAGCATTTACAATATTCACAAATTCCAAAATCCCTTTGGTGAACATCTACACTGCAGAAATCCATGACGCTTGCTTCAATAATCAGTGTTACGCATGAGCACGCAGTCAAACGCCAGTCTGAGCTTCACAGGTAGGAAATCACACTGAGTGATAAACTTGGGCATGGCATGGGAAACATTCTCTTCGGGATGGATGGAGGGATTTTTACAAGTAACTGACAATAGACTAGGCACAAAATGGATATTGAAGCATTCCTGATAATTTTTTTTATGTACAGTCAATAAAGTTACTTATGTAAAAAGTCATTCAAGCTTCAAAGATGAAATTTCATTATTTATGTAATGTGTGTGATGTATTCTTTCAGAGCGTATTTCTGTTGCCAGTTTTCTGATCGAACAAGCTTATTAAGAGCCATGTATGAAATGTTTTGGAGATTTAAGTGAGCTTTGGAGGTGAGATTAAATGTTTGGCCAAGATGCATGTTAGTAATGCAGTCTTTATATAGTGCTTTGAAAAAGTGCTGTCAGTATTGACTGATGGTAGAAAAAAGTAAAATTTGGAAAAATTGACTACCCCTAACAAAAGTTAGCTTTTTGGAGCTTCATATCTACACTGACTCAACTATAGTCAAAATGGCAACATTCAGTAAACTCTGAGCTATATCAGAGTTTTTGTGTGAATTTACAGACATTGAAACAAAACACAGCTTCTCAAGAAATATTTCATTGCCAAAGGGCCACATACTTTAAAGCCCCTTGCTGTATCTTCTACATACGTAGTTCTTTGAAGAACACTTCGACATGTGACCGGGAATTGAACCAACAACTGTGAGATTGGTGGACGACCGCTCTACCTTCCTGCGCCACAGTCGCTAAGTCACTTAGCTTGTGTCACTAAGGTTTTTGGAGTTCTGTTCACGTCAGGGATTGGACACCCAACACGGCTACGTTTCACGTACACACTGCAAGGACCATACTCCACTCTTCCCCGTAACCCCCCTACCTCCCCTCTAAACTCGGCTTGTCTCCTCTCGCACTCCAGTAAGTCTTACCTTTTGTTCGGACTCCAATTCACAAAAGTTATTAAGTACCCATCTGTGTGTCCTCCCTCATAGACCGGAGATAAGCGCCACCTAGCGAGTCGGAGGGCTAACCACATCGTCATCCTGCCTTACCAACAATAACACGCTATAATAAACTATATTAAAACTAAGAAGTTGTGTCAAGCACCTTAATGGGTCCATCCCTAAAACTAGCCCTTTACAGATTCCAGAAACCACATGTATTTTTAAAATGTTGTTGGCATATTTATAAATTTGTGGCATGCAAATTAATTAGGCAATACATTAAAATTGAATGATTAAATATTACTAATGATTGAATGTAAAAGTGTTTTTGCTCCAAAGAAAGCATATCTCACCATCATCAATGACAGCAGTCAGCATGCTGCCCTTCTTCTTGCTGGCGTGTCGATCGTAGGACAGACACTGCAGGTCTCTAAAGCTCGGTGCCCCCTTGGGACAGGGAGGACCTTCACAGGCCTTATGCTCCACACTGGCCTTCTGACAGTGTCGCCCACCAGGACCAGGCCTTAGTACACACACAAACACACAGCGATTCAAATTATTTCAGATACACAGGAAAGGAACTGGCAAAAGACAACTGTATTATCATTTCATTTAAGGTAGTAGATGTGTGCTACTTCAAATGTTACAAATGTGGATTTGTGCTGACATGAAGTTTCTTTTTGAGCCAAAATGTTATAGCAGGTCAAAGTTCTTTCTCTCTTTCTCTTAGTGGTGATTTTAGTGAAGCATTTGCACGCTGAAAGGAATTTTCTGACTTTATTTATTGTTATGTATCTTTGTTTAAATTGTTGATCACATTAAATTGTTGATCACATTAGTTCTTTCACATGCAGTGCCAGTCCAAGCCCGGTAGAAATTGCGTCAGGAAGGACATCCAGCGTAAAACTGTGCCCAATCAACATGCGGACAATGATCCACTGTGGTGACCCTGAACTGACAGGATAAGCCGAAAGGACAAAAGAAAAAAGAGGTGCTGCTACCAACATGCTTGTCAGCATAACAGCAGGTGGCGGCTGTAGTTTGGAAACTCTAACAATAACTATTTTGGAGACAGTAGTTAGATTTATGACAAGTCAAGACTATACCTTGACTATAATCTTCCAAGCCACTATTATGAAAAATTACAATTTAAAAACTGCTCAAGAGAGAGAATATAGAAACAGCATAAAGTGACAAGAACAAGACTGTTGCAGCTACAACACCTTCTGCCCTCACATCCTCAGAACACATCTTTATCTATAAAGCAAACCAAACTAGGACAGACGATATACTCAACAAGTAGGTGCTGTTTGAAATTTGTTTGTTGGTTTCAGAGGTAGCTGAGTTTCTGTCATTTTCTTGAGTCTGCTGATTTAGTCTGTGTTTAATAGAGTTAAGAACTGTAGGTAGAAAGTTTTGCTCTTCTGGTGAATTGGATATTTGGTCTGTTGTTGGTGGTAGTTTCAGCTTAGTAATCACAGAGCGTTCACACCTTTGACCTAACAAAGACACACAAATTAGTTTGGTTTTAATGAGGGGGTGGTTTCCCTTGTTGGGCTGGAGCATCAGCGGAAGCATCAGCTCGTGTTCAGTTGTTGTGTGAAGAACAGCGAGTCTACCTGCACGAGTCCACCGAGGGAGGACATCAGAACGCACTTTATTTCTAACATCCTTTACTTCGCTTCACATTAACCTTTTCTACTCCGGAAAGTCGTTTTCGTGTTATACCCCGTGTTTTCAGCAGATCCCTATTCTCCTCCGCAGAAGCAGGACATGGCGTCCTACTAGAAGACGACATGTTTGCACCTGCGCACTCTCACATGGACCACTTTGTCAACAGCTTGTTTTTCTCTTGCCCTGTGGAGCTACCAGTCTGCAGTGAACCAGGCCGACTTCATTCCAGCTTTTGCTACATAGTCAGGTGTTCACCTTATTGCATTTCATTTCTTCATTCAACTCACAGTCCTTAGACCTTCGCATTTTCGCACCACACTTGTAACATTCCTCAGGTCTCTCAACCCGGACCCATCTTTGCTGGTCTCCGCAACTCTGCCCCAAAAACAGGACCTCTCCATCCTCGATGCAGCCATGGACAGTCTCTGCAAAACACTTTCATCATGTCCGGATTGTCTCTGCCCCATGTCTTCTAGACCCGCTCTCTCTCAACTTCTGATCCATGGCTCACCGACTGCATCCGTGAGCAACGCAACATGCTCAAGAGTGTGGAGAGGAATTGGCGCAAATCCAAGACTCTATTTGCTCTTGCTGAGTATGAGGATCTGCTTGGATCTTTTTCTCACAGTCACAGACTGAATACTACCAGGAGAAACTCAGCAACACCTCGGATACCAAAAAGCTGTTCTTCACTTTCAAATAACTCATCTGCACACCTCGACCTCCGCCATCTCTCTCTCACTACCGATGACTTTGCTGGATTCTTTGCTAACAAGGATCAGCTCACAGTTCTCTCCTCCAAATAATTAGTTCTCTTCTCCAGACGATGACATCCGGCTAACTTCTTTCAACACTGCATCGCTCTCATCATTTTCAACTCTGACTGAGGACGACGTATCCACCCTCTTCCTCTCTAATCATCCAACAACCTGCTCTCTGGATCCGATCCCTTCCATTCTCCTTCAAGTAGTTGCACCCGCACTAATGCCAGCTATTACACAAGTCATCAATTCATCTCTTACAACAGGGTCCTCCACGAAGCCAGTGTAGAGATCTGAAGAGCGCTGTGACATGAGTCCTTTTTGGCTGATTAAAAATGAGGCGAGCTGCTGCATTTTAGATCATTTCCAAGGGTTTGATTGTGGATACTGGTAACCCCATTAATAAAGCCTTGCAGTAATCAAGTTGAGATATGACCAGCGCCTGTACAATGAGTTGGGTTGTATATTCTTTGAGGTAGGATGTGATCTTCCTGATGTTGTAGAGGGCAAATCAGCATGTCCTAGAGACTGAGGAGATGTGGTCCTTAAAGCTCAATTGGTTGTCAATGACCCCCAGATTTCTGGTCAATTTAGTGGGGATAATCACTGTAGAGCCAATGTTGATGCTGATGTGTTGAGTCGAAGGTCTGGCTAGGAAGACAAGGACTTTCGTCTTGGAGAGGTTGAGCTGAAGATGTCTCTCTCTCATCCAGGTAGAGATGTCTGAGAGACAGTGGAGTCATCTGGTGGAAAGAACAGGAAGGGCTGTATGTCATCAGCATAGTAGTGAAAGGAAAGACCATGTGAGCGAATCATAGAACCCAGGATGTAGTATAGACAGAAAAAAGAAGAGGACCAAGAACTGAACCCTGCAGCACACCAGTAGAGAGGCTATGAGAGTGAGAAAGATGCCCCTGCCAGGATACCTTGAAGGTTCGTCCCAATATGTAAAAATGAACCAGGCTAGAGCTGATCCACAGATGCCCAAGTCAGAGAGTGTGGACAAGAGGATCTGATGGTTCACATTGTCAAAGGCTGAAGATAGATCAAGTAGGATTAAGATAGAAGACTGACCTGTGGCTTTTGCAGCTCGAAGATATTCCACGACAGTCAGAGAGAGAGAGACCCCTCTTGAAGCCAGACTGGTTGACATCGAAGAAGTTGTTCTTGGAAAGAAAGTCTGAGAGTTGATTGAAGACTGCTCGTTCCATTGTCTTGGCCAGAAATGGAAGAAGACAGACAGGTCAGTAACTCTCCACAAGGGACGGATCAAGAAAAGGCAGTGGGGTAATCTGGGCCTGCTTGAATGAGGTCGGAAAAGTGCCTGTTGTGAGAGATGTGTTAGCTGGCATTGCGGGTGCAACTACTTTAAGGAGAGTGGAAGTGATCGGATCCAGAGAGCAGGTGGTCGGATGGTTAGAGAGGAGGAGGGTGGATACGTCGTCCTCAGTCAGAGTTGAAAATGATGAGAGCGATGCAGTGTAGAAAGAAGTTAGCTGGATGTCTGGAGAAGAGAACTATGAGCTGATGGCTGCCACCTTGTTGGTAAAGAAGTCGGCAAAGTCCTCAGTAGTGAGAGAGGTAGATGGTGGAGGTGGAGGTGGGTAGATGAGTGATTTAAAAGTGGAGAACAGCTTTCTGGTGTCCGTAGTGTTGCTGAGCTTCTCCGGGTAGTATTCAATCTTTGCCCTGGTGACACTGTGCGAAACAGATCCAAACAGATCCTCAGATACTCAGCAAGATCAGAAGGATTCTTGGATTTGTGTCGCTTCCTCTCAGGACTCCTGAGCGTGGTGCGTTGCTCACGGATCGGTTCGGTGAGCCACAGATTAGAAGCTGAGGGACGAGCGGATCTTGAAGACATGGGACAGAGACAATCCAAAGCGACTTACAAGTGAGGTACAAGGCAGCAAAATTTTTAGTCAAGGATAAAACATCCAAGCAAAGTCCTATCAAAAAAGTGTTTACAGTTCACGAGATGCAAGTGACTTTCTGGTCTTCACACAAGGAGGCCTGATGCTTCCGCTGATGCTCCGGCCCAACAAGGGAAACCGCCCCCTCGTCGAAACCAAACTAATTAGTGTGTCTTTGTTAGGTCAAAGGTGTGAACGCTCGGTGATTACTGTATTAAAAACAGACTAAATCAGCAGGCTCAAGAAAAATGACAGAAACTTAGCTACCTGTGAAACCAACAAACAAATTTCAAACAGTACTTGAGTATAGAGTGTATCTCATGTCCTAGTTTGGTGCTTTTCCAATAATCCGACATTCTGACTGAGCAACACAGAACACACTCAGAACTTTTAACTAAAGGCAGAGCCCATTAAAACCATATTCATTAAATAAAAAGGCTGCAATAAATGATCTTTAAAATTATTACTTCACTATTATGTTGGCCAAATGTATTTAATAACTATAAAAACCACAGACACAATAAAATATTTTATTGTCATGACTTTCTTTTACTTTCTAGCTTTAAGGGCCATTCTTTCTCGTTTCTTTTTAACACATCTCAGCAAATGTATTTTCTAAAGTTAAAAATGCCTTAGTGTATGCAGATTGAACATTATATGCAGAGGCCTCATAATTTAAAATGATTTGGATATACTAATATAGATACACTGTTAAGATCAAAAATGGCCAGTGCGCACAATAGTTCTGCATATGCATAGATCTTATGTGTAAAGTCAGAACATTTCTTTCCATATACAAAGAATGAGGCCCATTACTTTCTGGTCTATGTGAGCTATGTGAACTCCTTTGTTCCAATGACTGTGGTGGAATTTGGTGAAGATTTCTAAAAGCAGAATTTCATGCTGCACTACAAATATTCATGTTGACGTTTGCTCATGTCCATCTAATTAACATCAAGTTAATGATTCTCTTTATTGTAATCCACAATGAAGAGAACCCATCTACTTTCAGTCATGTTTCAAATAACTGAAAGTAGACAAGCCGTTGGTCACAGCCACTAAATAAAAGAATGAGTTATCTATGCTGTTTGGTTTCTAAAAGGTGCCATGTTTAATTAATAAGGGGACGTTCTGTTTTGGACCCTTGTTGTGCTGAGTTTGTGTTGGTTAGTAAAACCTTTCAGTTTGTGAAGGCTTCATTAGCCTGTTTATATGAAAGGAAACATGTAAATGAAGGATTTTGAAAATTCCTCTCTCTCTCTTACACACACACACACATACACAAACGGAGAGAGAGCGGGGGGGGACATACGGAGGGTTGTCACATTTCCTCTGTCTGAACTGGACCCCAGTACCACAGGTCCTGCTGCACATGCTCCACTGGCTCCACTGACTCCAGTCACCGTCCACGTGCTGAGGGATAGGAGTCTTACTGACACACTCGCCGGTCCTGCACCACTGACACACACACACACACACACACACACAGACACACACCATAAATACTTTATATTCACTATCATTTGGGCAAGTTAGGAGATGTCTACCAGAAGCATGAGAGCATTGAGTGAGTGAAGCATTTCTACCTTGTCTGCACCACACTCTGTTCCATCCAGAGGAGGATCCAGTTTGGTCTTGCAGGATACATCTCCCTCTACTAGACACCACAGACCAGCACACATAAGGTGCTGACACACACACACACACACAGAAATACATTGTCCCATTAATGCTAATATTCACTTTATGATATTCAGCTTCACATTTATTGACAGTAAGATTCCATCATCACAACAACAGAGTCATCACACTAACTTCTCTGCTGCCGCTGTTGTCCTTTTTAACAAAATTGTCCTCTTAAATGCTTTTGCATCTTCTTTGTCACATTGTCTGGTAAAGAAATGTTTTAGTTGTTTTTAAAGCTTGAATTATAAAACTGACTTCCTAACTGTACAGTTAGGTCTAGGTATTATCTTACATTTGTACTGGCTGAACTTGATATCGAATTAGCTTAGCTTAGCTTTATGGTTAAGTTTCCTTCCCATTACAGTGAAATGGCATATAAGGGGATGCAAATTTAACCCTCAACCCAACACGATAACATTGCACATTCATCTAGTACAATTTACATCTAGTATATTTCAAAATATGTAAGTCCCTTGCACCCATCAGTAAGCCTTTATTCCACGTTTCTTTTCTGTATATTCTGATTCATAAATGTATGCTTTGCCTTATTATGTGGGATCCCAAGTTAAATCTAAACCTTTGTCCAAAGTATCTGTTAGACTGTATCATAGCCTGTTTTTCACTCTGTTATGTGAGTAAGGTGCAGAGAGAAATCCCTCTGCCTCTCACAAAATGAGTATTTTTACATTGTATGTAACATTGTACTATTGAAAGACCCACAGTCTGTATAGGTTAGTAGGCCTACTGACGTTTTATGAGCTTCCGTTGGCCTTTGGAGTGAATTTTTGGGCAAAATGAGAGCTGTGCATGTTGACTTTGCAGTATTCGCCCCAAAGATAGACGTTCACATATACATATGGGTGTCAATATTGCATATATTATAAACACTGAAGAGAAGCAGAAAGTTGTACCTCCATGTCATTGCAGAAAGTGGCATTGGTTCCAAAAAGGATCTGGCACTGTTCGTCCACACTGTAGTGCATGCCGGGGAGCTTGGGAGGAAGCCGTACTTGGTAACGGCTCCTGTGGTCTGTGTGCAGCAGGCAGGCACTGGCTTTGGACCTGTTTGAATAACACAAAAAAGAAGGTTTTGTATTGTTTGCTTAGCACTGAAATTATAACTTACTTTCACTTTCAAATCTGAATCCAAACAAGACTTGTATGACAGAATTGAACAAAGTTATTTTTAAATTAAACGGCGATAAGCACTGGGATGACACAAGCAATATACAACATGAACAAAAAGCAAAGATTCCTTTTAGTGTGATGTTGATTGGCATGTATATTTCAGTGGCTTTAATGCCCAGCAAAATGATCTTCAACTCCTCCGAATCTTAGGATCTGCCAGAACTTGTGATGTGTCATGCGCAAAAGATGCGGCTCTGAGAGCCGATGCTTTGTATTGAATCTGAAGTTTTTTTTCTTTCGCTGCTTACCTCAGTGCTCAGCCTGAGCCCCGCTCAAGGCAGAACTTTGTTTCGATTGGTCAGCAATGGCATCGCGGCCAATCAGATGTGAGGATATGGGCTCATACCATCATGTGAAAACAGAGAGGGGGGTGCTGAGATGTTAACTGTCTGGTAGTTAGCGGAGAGGAGAGTGTGTGAGTTGACGTAGTGTTGGCGTAGTTGAAACCGAGTGACAGCCGAAAGAGAAGCAGCATCTGGCTCCAGTTTAATGACAATGGAAACAGCAAAGCAGACTGTGTTCACTGCAAGATGAAAATTACTTTAAGAGCAGGATCCACCACAAACCTGCATAGACTTATGAGAATTGTCCATCCTACAGTGCAGTTAGAGGAGAGAGGGCAAGCTAGTGCACATCTACAGATCCTGGTGTGTCTCATCCCAAAAAACAGCAAGTGCAGCAGCATCTACTGGCTTCCCCACACATGCAGGTACAACCTCTCCTACTGCAACTCAAAGCAAAATAAGCCAGTTTATACCCAAAGTGATGACCCCATCCAAACAGCACAGTATTGGTGAAGAGTTGGCTAAAATGTTAGCTACTGATTTCCAACCCTTTTCCTTTGTGGAGGACAGAGGTTTTAAAAGTTTTGTCAAAACTTTTAATCCCACATACAATCTACCCAGTAGAAGAACATTGTCCCAAACAACAATACCTAAACTATATGACTCAGAAAGCACATTATGGCAAGAAAGTGTGAAAAAAGCTCCATCAGTTTGCCTGACAACTGACTGCTGGACCTCCAGAACCACATGCTCTTTCATGGCTGTCACTTGCCATTTCATTGAAAATTACAAGATGACATCTCAGCTTCTGGACTGCTTTGAGTTCACAGACAGACACACTGCAGGAAACTTGGCAGAGGAGCTAGTAAGAGTGTCAAAAGAGTGACAAGTAGAGGACAGAGTGGTGCGCTGTGTGACCTGTGAAAGGCCTACAAAAAATCTAAATTAAGAGCCATTCAGGAGTCGAAAGAGGCGGCTCTTCTTTAGGAGCTGAGCCAAAAGAGCTGGCTCTCTGAAAAGAGCCGAACTTCCCATCACTAGCCAGAACTGGAAATCCATTATCGACAACCCACAACATCACTCACCACATCTCCTTCATCTCTTGCTCAGTCTTCAGTGCACCTGTTCTCTACCCTGTCTCCAGTTTTCCTTTTCCAGATTGTTTGTTGCCTTTTGTGCTCATCTCTCTAGCCTGTTAATCCTGTTTCTGAAGATCCAGTGGCTTTACGACCTGTTTCTGCTCCGATCATTATCATATCTTGTGTTCTCTCTGACCTGGAATTCTGGATTTTGGACATTGGAGCCTGTGGTTTTGATTTGTAGACATTGGTTTGATCACAGACTTTGGATCACCCTGACCCACTGTGTTTTTGGAATGTTGTGTCTATCACTCTCTCCTCCCATCTGCCATCACCATCTCCTCTATTCACTTGTTCTGCCCCACTATCTCAGGCATTTATTTGCCACTCACCTGCGTTTGCCACAGTCTAAAACCTACCTAACCAGTCTGAGGTGGTCTCACCCCTCCTGAAGTGTGATCCCCAGCCTGTGCCAGTCAAACCCCTCAACACCTCTCACCACTTTCCACTATAAAACCACATTGCTCTGTCTGTGGCATTGAGCCTAATTGAGTTCTCCATTAACTAAGCATTAAACAGACAACATCAAATCCCAAGCGGAGTTCCTAAGCTCAGCAAAGACCCGTTATCTTTTCATTCACTTCTGTACCCCACAATTTAAGATTTATAGTACAATAGTCACATGTAGTTAAAGAGGCACGAAGTTGAACATTTTCAGATTTTATTTAAATATTTGCAGTCTGACTGGTTACTTTGCCTAGTGCTGCTCAAGTTGGATTTATTGGGTTTTCTCTAGAAATTTGTATAATCTCGTGCCTCGAGATGACTTTGTTGTGATCTGGTCTATATAAATAATGTTGAATTGAATTGAGTTGACCAAGTGATTTACAAGTGATGAACAAAGAAAGTTAGTTACAGTACCGTGTTGAGCGTTAAAAATAAATAAATAAATAAATAAAAAATCCAGGCTTCATGTTTTGGTTAAATTGGATTCATATGATCCAGTTAGTCCTGGTTTTACCTTACAATTTTGTAAGCACACTATATACATGACCTATGACCTGTGAACATTGCCTACACAGGTTGTTTTTGTGATTTTTAAATTGCCTTGTCTCTGACGTATCCATATTGTCGATTCGGCGCATACTGTAGTTTTCTCTATTTGAATTTTCAGTCCATATTTAATGAATGTTGTAGTTTTCCTATGCTTTTTTCTAGTTGAGTCTTAATTTCTTTCTCTGACCAACTTAAAATTAAATATTGTCTTCTGCTCACCCCAGGTTCTACCACAGCTCATTCTAATTCTGTTCCAGGATTTCTTCTACTGTGTAAGAGGTGATTCAGTTAAGTTTGATTCAAAATACCAAGTGTATAGAAATAGAAAACACTCCGGGGCTGCATAAGAAAAGGCCCAGATAGGTGATGACATGGGGACATACAGGAAGCATATCAAACTTATTTAGTGTGCTCATTATAACATCAGCATAAAAAACATCTTCAACACAGACTTTAACTGGAACTACTGTATCTCACCTCAGGAAGTTCTCCAGGTCATCACGGCTGCAGGAGGACCACGACAAGTCACTGGGGTTTCTTCCCTTTACCCATTCACCAGACATGATGTGGGAGTGACCAGTGCAGGTGGTGTGGTCATCATCATGGCTCATTCCCATGCTAAAGACAAGATAGGGGCACTGTGTCAAACAGTCCTGTTCTCAAACAAAGGAGTCATAGTACCGAGAAAATATGTTTTTTGAAGAATTTTTACATAAGTGACACATAATGTTTAGGTCCCAGAGTAATCCTTAACTTGCAAGCTGTACTTTCTTTTTCAGAGTTCCTTCTGTACACAGGGTTAACTTGATGGCCAGATCAGTAAGATGTGCTTTTTATATAATTCTGTCTCAGGCAGCCTCAGATACATTTAATCTCTAATTTATGTGTGTATCCAGGAAAATTCCTTTGTCTTTTATAAAAGTGTTGTTCCTGGACAAAAACAAGACTTAAATCAAGAGAAGGCTTGTTGGATTAGGACAAATGACAAGTTCTCTCATTTTTACTGTAAATTGTCTTTATTGTATTGTAATGTGACAGTGATGGAATCCTTTGATTTAAATTTTTGTTTTGTTCATTGAGAGTACTCTCTATGTATCATGGTAAATGGTAAATGTTCTGCACTTATTTGGGCTTTTCCACCTATTGGGACTCAAAGCACTTTACACTGCTTCTTATTCACCCATTCACACACACTCATACAACAATGCAGCTGGCCAACCGGGAGCAACTAAGTTGGGGTACAGTGTCTTGCTCAAGGACAAGGACCGGAGGTGCCAGGGATTGAACCAACAACTGTGAGATTGGTGGACAACTGCTCTACCTTCCTGCGCCACAGTCGGCCCTGGTGGGAAACTGGTTATCGCTGCTGTCTCACAGCTACATTGTCCCTGGTTTAAACCTCCCCGCCAACTGTGGCCTTGCTGTATGGAGTTTGCATGTTGTCCCTGTGCTTGGTGGGTCTCTCTAGTTATTCCTGCTTCCTCCCACAGTCCACAGACATGCATGTTCGGTTAATTGGTGAATCAAAATTGTCTGTAGGTTTGAATGTGAGTGTGAATGGTTGTCTGCGTGTTTCTCTCTGTGTTAGCACTGAGATAGAATGGAGACCTGTACAAAGTAAACCCCACCTCTCGGACAATGACAGGGGTTAGACTCCTGCCCCCGTGACCCTAAATAGGACAAGAGGTTACAGATTATGGACAGATCTTCTCTACTACAACTTGCTTCATTCACCTCAATGATTGCAAAGGCAGGAGAAATGGCAGCTACAGTCCAGCAGCCCACACAGCAGCATTTTTCACTTCACTCCCTTCCCATTTTATTTATTTTTTGTGCAGATCCATCCAGATTCCCCACTGCTGGAACACCACTGACACCCTTACATAATGCACTTAAGTTGTTGTGCTGCCTCACTTACTCTGTGTTTAACTTGCCCTACTGTACTCTAAGGAGAGGACATTAAACAGCTTATGTTGCTGAGTTTTGATGCTGTGGGATAAATTCCATGTCACTCCAGGCAGTAAAGTTACCAGAAGGTAATTTAACTGACTGTTGTATTTAATGAATCTGTAATAATTAGCACCAGATTTCAGCATACAGGGAATAAAAAGGTATCAGTAACACATGGCTGTGATGTGTTTTCTCTAAAACTATAAACTAGTCTACATGTGTCTGTTTCTAATCCTAACATGTCGTCCTGTGATAGAACTACAATCAGCACCCAAAATAACTTGTCATGTTGTGTAGGAATATTTTCTTTCCCCAGCAACCGAAGATAATTTTGTCTAAGAGCAAAAATAGAATGTTAAGTGCTGTACTAAGGGGAAAATAAGGAAAACATAGGTAATTTAGACCTTTTTTAATTGCATTTTTAATAGCTACAGTTCACACACTCCCAACTAATTGTAAAACCAGTACAATGCAGTGAACTCCCTTGTGCCAGCAGCACATGTAACAGTAACACACCTGCAACATATTAATGGAGCAGAGTTGGAGCCAGAGGAAAGCTCTGAAGATTCCTTACTCTCAGTCCATCTGTGTGCACACAATGCATTAACAAAGAGGACTTCGCTTTGGCACAGTGTGGTTGTTTTGGATGTTTCCACCCAAAACCATGACCTACATTTGAAAATTAAAAGACAACAATCTGCTAGATAAATACTCAGAAACTGTTTCTTACAGAAATGAAATGAAAGCATAAAAATATATTTCCGAAATAATATTTTTCCTTATTTACACAGGATGATGTAATACCTTCAAGGCAGAAGAAATAGATTAGTGCCATCAATCTGACCAACTGTGCCAGACTCTTTTGGACGGAGGAGTGGAGCGCAAAAGTTTGAATTGCATCTCATGAAATTGTTTCATCAACTCAATAATTGGTGCACATTTAACTAGTACAAATGTTCCTTTATTATCAGAAACAACAAAATTTGTCAAGAAGTGTATAAAAATGTTTAAAAAGTTGATTCATCGGTTGTAATCTAAAACTTCATATGTTCCTCCCTTTGTCTGCCATATAATGCTTGGATCAATTTATTTAGAGTTCATTTTATTTAACCTACTCTTTCACTAACAATACAACGAGGAATTACAGTACAGTACAAGCCCAATGATGAAGTGAATGAAGTGTTGACAGTAGTTCTGAAGATCAGACATCTGATTTTACATATTAAAGTTAATTACCTAAAAAGTTTATCAAGGAGGAAGCAACTTTGGCATTAATATTTTTTATTATTTTACAATAACATTATGTTTGTACAATGCTTTAGCATTTTTGTTACTTCAGAAGCTGAAGTAACTGAATATGATTTAAATATGCTGATTAAGAAAGATTCTTTGTTTTAATATTTTTGCCGTTTTACATAAAAGGACAAACTTTTTCACTTAACTTTAATCTGCTAGTTTAAGTCTGGTGGTCTGTTTAATTCACTTTAATCAAGATGTAGCTCTGTACCATCAGACAATAAGCTAAAAATGAGATTCAGTGGAACTTTTAACAAGACCGTGGTGTAAAGCACAAATGTCTATAAGGTGACAGCAAATGAGAAAGTTTCTTATATTAAAGGTTTACCTATATTCACAAACTCACAGACATATAAGTCTGTAACAACAAACTCTGCTTACCTAACAATAAACAGTGAACCAGTTTACCTGAATCAGTTATTCAGTCTATCAGACAGACAGGTCAACAAGGCCAAAAACAGCCGATGACTAAAAACCTGAAAAACTAAGGCCATTCCTGTCATCCTGAGATTCAGACTATTCTGCCCTCCCTGATAATTCAACTTCATTTTTATGGTTGATATCTACTTTAGGAACGTCCCTCTTAAGTTTAACTACCCTGATAATACCAGTATAATGGGGATCAAAAACAGGAAACATGCAGCTCAGTCTGTCACTTGGTGTTATCAGGACTATATTCAGCACAGCAAATTCAAAACCCAGGATCTGAACATAGATTTAAATCCTATCCTACGTTTTCTTCTCTCATACAGTATGTACAGTTTGGTATGGCAGCCCCCCAAAAACTGCATTAATTTGTCAATGGGTCATGAAGAATCAAAGCCCCCCTGACATGAAGTGATTTACTGAAAAAATAAAAATAAAAATAAAAAAAGACTGGTAAAATCATACCTCACCTATCTAGCTCAACCTGCTCTCCATCTGTTTCAACCGTGGCCCTCTGAGTGGCGCTACAGATCTTTGTCCATCATAGATATCCAGCTCAAGAACAGTTTATTTTTCCCATCATGCAGTAAGAACTGTGGGTTCTGGATCTTTATCTCTCCTCCATGTGTTGTGTTATATGCTGTTCTTACACTCAATAATTTATGAGTAACACAGTGTGTATAGAGTATCTATAATATCAGGTTGGGCTAAATGTTGTTCATTTGGAACTATACCAACAATGTATTTACCACCTCTGATGTTTACCCATTAAAGTAAAGCGTAAGGGCAAAACTTTAATTGTCCTTTGTTTTTATTGGTAAAAACATACACACTTTTCCTCCAGTAGAAGTACAGATACAGATGTAGTTAAGTCACTGGTTAAAGTAGCAGTAGTGCCTAAGTTCTAAAGTAAAATAGACTCTGGAACGTACTCACAGTAAAAACTACATTTCTACCAGCTTTTTCTGTTCAAATTTTAACTGGACAACAGCTTTCGGCCTGTTCCTGGTTTTGGCCCTTCCTGCTGCAACCCTCCCATTTAATATGGGCTCGGGAAGGGCACCAAGGTGGCTCTAGGTTTGGCTACACCTGATGGGGGATGGGGATTCAAAACCACTGCCTTTTGCATCCCATCCCAATGCTCCTTCACTGAGCCACCAGCCCCCCATATTAACATAATTTGAAGATAAATAAATCATCTAACGTCAAATAACAGTAATAGTGATAAACTGAAAATAATAAACAACTAGCCAATCAGTTTTCAGTATCAGCAACAGAACGGAAACATTATTATTATTATTAACTCACTTTAGGTGTAATTAAGCCTTAATTAAAGGTAAAAATGAATTCGATCGAGACCACACCAGCAACATCCATCTGGGAAGGTTCTGATTTTGCCTTTTTCCACTAAAATTATACAGTGTGCATAGCTATTTTAATTTATACAATTTTAGTCAGAGTAGAGAAATAAAACATTTTAAATAATTTATTGCATTATTAAAAAATATATAGAGCTTTGTGGGGGGTCAGACTCCTCACATGCACCTCTGGCCACTGCCTAGAAAAAGCCCCAGCCTGTCTGCAAACTGATACTCTTACCAACACACTGAAAACAGCTGCCTGTTGCTGTCAGAGAATCGCAGAGACCAAATTCTTCAAATAAGTTTCAAGTAAACATGTAAGGAGGCTATTGTAGCTTAGAAATATAACTACACTGGAGTTAGAATACAGCTGGGCTGTCGAGGTTAACACGCCGTACTGTAGCTACTAGTCAATACCAACTGGAGAACAATTATACAGAAAAAAACAGCTTAGATTCAATATTACAAAAGTAACAAGCCTTTGAAAATTTAACAAGTAGGAAGTTCAGATATTAGTATTAAAATATAGAGAGTGAAAGGTTGTCAGATGATAACATGTTTAAGTACAGATACCTGTATATTGTACTTTAGTAATTAACTATTTGTACTTTAAAAAATGATCTAATGTTAGCATCAACATTACTTGATAAAGATGTATATGTATATATACTGTAGTATGATGTCTCCCTGAACCATAGCTCTTTGAAAACTTAAAACCACAACAGAAGCCTGAGCTCAGCGTTTGTCTCAGCACCTAATCGCTGTAACTTCTAATTGATGCACAGAAAAATCCTTCTTGGCAGCGAGCAAGAGAGAGAGAGAGAGAGTGAGAGTATGTGTGTGTGTGCGTACATGCTTGTGTAACACTGCTTCCATAATGAGAATGTCCAAGTGCGGCAGTCACAGAGTGTGTTAGCATGGCACCTTTTCTGGCCTCAAAGCTGAAGCAGAAAAGGGCAAAAACTCCTGAGGCACCTGGCACAGTCACAGTTGGTACAAAAGTTCACTTTAACATTAGCTGTGTGTAACTAGGCTGTCAACAATAACTTTATGTGCAAACTACATATATGCAGGTTTAAAGTAAAAAAAGATTAATCTATGGCTGACTTTTGCCCTCAGGAGTTTTTACATTACACGAATTACATTTGTGTTTTTATTAGTCAGGTTAGCAACAAAAGTGTGATACAGAGTTCCGATGCCTGTGTTTGATATCTTTTTACAAAGTACGTTAAAACATTCATCTTCACCACACTTGTGCAAAAACAAACATTGCATCAGCTTAAGTTTGTATCCACTTATACTGAAATGGAACATAAGGAGATACAAACATAACCCTAAAAGTATAATGCACCCATCATCAAAAATAAGAGAAAACAATACTAAAAATAATAAAAAATTATGTTATTGAGGAGGTGGTGACTCAGTTGGCCACCTATTGACCGTTGAGTCAGCGGTTCAAGACCTGACTCTCTGTGGCCACGTGACAAAGTGTCCTTCGGTCAAGACACTGAACCCCCAAGCTGCTTAACGCCAGCCATGCAGCGTATTTCGGAGTGTCGGTTCCAAGCCCTAAAATATTAGAGGGCATCCACCAAATAAACATAAACATGCAGACTAATGATCCACTTTGGTGACCCCAAGCTCACAGAACAAGGCCAAGGAAAAAAGGTTCATTCTTGCATCCCTCTTGATCCATTAATTAAAACCTAACACATTTCTGATGAAGGAATATTCATACTAGCTCATTGCGAATTAAATATTTTGTTTTTTAGCTCCCAACCTGCCTATCCCTGAAAGAAAATCCTGTGCTCCATGTAGTTTGAGGCAACATAGAGGTGGCGAAATGGATACTTGTTATATCGTATACTCAACATAATGACAAGACTCTATGGTAGTTCTCCAGCCCATTGAATGGCAAATCATATCTTTGCAGGTTAAACCAATACTGAACCAGCACAGAACAAATATATCTTTTGTGTTAAAGCGTAAGTCTTGATTTGCTGGCAATTCAGAACAGAGACCTGTGATGTTGGATCATTATTCTATTTCACCTACGTTCACACCGGTTTAAATCCTGCACTCAGTGAATCTTACTTGTGTCCCAGCTCATGAGCAATGGTAAAGGCCAAATTAAGTCCATTGTCCTCTGCTAACACGCACTTCCTCTTGGCACTGCAGACACCACCCAGATAAGCAATACCTGTAACACAGTGACATGACAACAATCGGTAAGGGATTAATAAGTAGAGACTGCTACTATTTTTAGTAGCGGTATTTAAAGGATTTCCTGTAGAAAAACACTTTGCAGAACAGAATCATACAGTTTTGTGAATACATTTTTTTAAAGTGTTTTCAAAAGTGAAAAATGCTTATATTGAAAAACTGATTTGCTCTGCAAAACTTGTTTGCTCTATTGTCACCTATAAGAAACAGCTCTCTGCAGTTACAACAGTAATGTCAGCTGTCACTGTTTCCTTGGAGACGGCTGTATTGGTGTTGGCTTTGCTAGTCAACAAGCAGGATTAATGGTGGCTGCAGCAGTTGAGGACAAGAAAAATAAAATTTAAAAATATATATTACCATACTGATATGGAAATAGTAGACATATCCCCAAATTATTAATTTCCGTATATTCTTTGGAAAAACCAGGGAGCCACTAGAGGTGGGCTAAAGAGCTGCATATAGCTCCGGAGATGTGAACTGCAAACCTCTGGGTTAAGGATTTCTCATAGAAACCTTGGTGCAGCATTCCTTAATTAAACTGATTCAACCAAACTACAGGCGTAGAACCTGTACAGGACATATAGGATTGTTGATGAAGATCAATTTGTCTCTATTTAGTATTTATGTGTGAAAACAGAAGCTGTACATATATGAAGATAGGCAGTGTATCCCACCTGTGGACATGGAGATTCACTGTGCAAGTACCTAGTGCACTGACTGCAAATGTGTCAGAAAATTAAAGCAGCTGCTCATTTTGTATATTGTTATCTAACGTTCCATTAAATGTTATTGACATACATTCATGTAAAGCACATACACATGCTGTTTTATTTCTTTCCCTTTTTACATTCAGTCAAACACTACAGAACAAAGAAGCACTTCTTCTCATTGTTGCTACTGTCCGGAGTTGGCATCTAATTTGTCATCATTAGGAGGTGTCCATGAGTCCATCCCAGTTTGTAGTATAATTAGGAGTGTGTGCATGAAGTAATACACAAACTATACAAAGCTACTTTGTGTAACTTATACATGCATCACATTTATATGTGATTTTACAATGTTTAGTGTTCAGCCTCATTAGATTCACAGTATCTTCAGTGTATTAGTAATAAAGAAAAGAAAAGAAAATGAAAACAGTACTTTAGTTTTCCTCTGAGGCAGAGCTGATTGACAGTTGTTGAGTAACCCAACAAAGCCGTCTTTAGAACTGCAGCGGTGTCATAGAAATGCTGAGATAGCCTGGGGTCCTGACTGAAAGAAGCTGAGCCAAGTCCTCCAGCAAGGATCCATCTGATATATTGTTGCTGACAGGATACATGTGATGACTGGAGCAATGGGGGATAGTGAATGTAGGGAAACTATAATGACTGATGAAGTTGAGTGAAAAAGTGAGGTCATTTACCTGGAGCTGGGTAGTGAGGTCGCTGAGTTTGACCTGAAGACTTCAGTGTGTACAGGTTCTGGTGTTAACTTGGGAAAAGTAAAATGTATCCAGTAGTTTGCTATAATGGAACGGTAGGTTTTAAGTATTACACTATTGTTTTGAACCTACTACTCAATTTCAGACAAGGAGGTAGAAACACTTAATCCTTTACAATATGCCTTGTTGTAGAGAATTGCACCATCTTTGCAGACAATCTGTTGCTAATCTATCAATTTACAATTCTCTGCAACATACAGTACAAATACGACATATGGGCATAATTTGCAGGCAAATGTTAACAGGTAAACTAGGAACTGGGTTTATTGAGGTTACGGTTAACATGGGCAAAACTATTCAACTTAACTTCATCTCTCCAATATCAGAATTGTTATTCTGCTCCATGTACACTTTAAAAAAAAGTGTTTTTCTATTAGTGTGACTACGCACCACACATCAATGAATTTACAGCTAAATTACTATTAAATTTCATAATTTTTTCAGAGTTTTTTTCATTGTCTGAATTTTCATAGTTTTTTAAAAATACGATCAAAACTTTTAAAACATAAATGTGTGACGTAATTTTATTTACAATTTGTTTGTAAAAATACAGAAAAACAATCATTTTAAAGTCACAACACATAATTTGAATAAATGTACAAGACTGTCTTTTATAAATATTTCCAATGCTTGTGATTGTATGAATCTCCAAGTTACAATGTCTGAATAATGTCTAAGCAAGATCAGTTTTTGCTTTTGAATATGGAGCTTCAGTATTTAAAGAAAGTAGCTTTAACTCTAAACTCTCCTCTTTGTTGCACTTATATCCTATTGGGTCTGGTCATATGTTAAGGGAACATTTGTGGAGGGGTTTAAATTTACATTCACTAAACCGAAGTTGCGGACTGTTGGACTTGGACTGACAAATAGACATTACACGGAATTACCAGCGTGCTATACCATGCTATACTGCCAGACATAGCAAGACCTCTGGGCTCCCCTTTGATTGTTATCTGATCTCCTGAACAAGATCTGTCGATCGCAAAAAGACCCACTCGTCCTGGATGCAGCAATTCAGCTAACTAGCCGCTCCATGTATCGATCCCACAGAACAGCTCCGTAAGTCTAGACGGGGAGGACTCTGTATCTATGTCCAGCAGGACTGGTGTATAGTTATTTACTCCCCTGATCTGCAACAAATGACCTTCAGGTGTAGACCCTATTATCTGGGGAGAGAGATTTCAGGAGTGTTTGTTATTGCTGTTTACGTACCACCCGATGTGACATAAGCAGGCTACAGCAGGCTCATCCCAAGAGGCCTTTATTAAAGCTGGGGGTTTCTGTCAAACCCGTATAAAGACTTGATTACCCAAGTTTGAGCATTATGTGAAGAATCCTACTTGAGAATAAGACACTAGAACAGGTCTACTCAAATTTGAATCAGGCATTCAGAGCTATATCCCTCCAGGACTGTTTTAAAAATCCAGAGTGAACCGTTTCTGAACACCTGGAGCACAGAAACTGTGCTCTTTTACATTAAGACCTGCGCAGATAATGTCATGGAGGACAAAGGAATCACGTTTTACAACAATAGGAAACCCTGGTTGACAATGGAGGTACGGTCGCTTCTGAGAGCCCGCAACTCTGCCGTCAAAGCAGGGGACCAAGATCAGTACAGAGTAGCCAGGGAAAACCTGAGGAGAGGAGTCAAAGCTGGATTATAGGAAAAAGATTGAAAACCATCTAACTAATAACAAACCAAGGCAGGTGTGGCAGCACTTACAGCAGAGCAACAAGTCGGAAGCACCAAATGATGCCTCACTGGTGGAGGAACTAAACCGCTTCCTCATTCGCTTTGAGACAGTAAGATCTTACTTACCAAAAGCTCCTTAAATGATTACAGACTCTGTAGTCATGAAATCCTCTGAAAGACTCCCTGTACCCACAAGCCTTAATAAACACCAGTTTGCTTACAGAGCAAACAGGTCAACAGCCATCACCACTCTTTATACTGCTGTGAGCCACCTAGAACCACCGTGGAGCTAAGTCAGGATGCTTTTTATTGACTTTAGTGCTTTTAATTCTATCCTGCTGGACATTTTAGTCAAGAAGCTGACTGACCTGGATTTCCCGCCTCTCACTTGCATCTGGATTAAGAACTTCCTTTCAGACTGGCCACAAACCGTGAAAATGGGGGGCTCCCCACAGAGCTGCGTGCTGAGTCCCCTTCCTGTGTGCTTTGTACACATATGAATGTATCCCCTACCACGACTCAAACATCATAGTCAAATTTGCTACCACTTCAGTGGTAGGTCACATCGCTGAAGAGAATAAAACAGCATTCAGGATGGAGGTTCACAAGCTCGTGGCTCGTGGTGCTCAGCAAATAATCTCATGCTGAACACCAAAAAGAGATGGTCATGTATTTTACAAGACACAGAGGAGACATTGCCCCATTTCAGATAAGCAGTGACTTTGTGGAGAGAGTCTTCTCTGTCAAGTTTCTCGGGGTGCATATTGGTGATGACCTAGACTGGACCATCAACACATCAGCAGTAGAGAAAAATGTTAAACAGAGACTTAATTTCCTCAGATTGCTGCGGGAAAAAAACACCTGGAGGTCAAACTACTAATGACTTCCTATCACTCCACAATAAAAAGCGTATCAGCGTATTGAATTACAGTGTGGTACTCAAGCTGTCCAATGGAAGACAGGAAACCCCTGCAGAGAGTGAAAAGACAGCACAGAAACTCATTGGCTGCCCCCTGCTTTTCCTGGAAGACACTGCCAACCTCTGCTATATCACCAGGGCGAGGAAGATCGTGTCAGATTATTAAACCCTTTAAAACCCATTAAACCCTGCCAGATATCTCCTTAAACTTCTGCCCTCCGGCAGGACGTAGAGATGTATCAGGAGACGAACAAACCGACTGCAAAACTGTTTTTATCCATGGACTATTAAACTTGAAAGTGTGATTTAAAACGTCATCTCCAACTATTATGGTAAAGTGCAATGCCCATGTGTGACCATTGCGTTTCTCTCTTTTATTCTACTTTCTAATATTTTTACTTAAAGAGTCTGTGACCTGTTGTTTTTCTTAATGTGATACTTTTTATTTGTATTTAAAAGTGCATTGATAGGAGCTGCTCCTCTAGATTTCATTAGAGGGTTATCATTAGAAACAGGCCTACAGTGCTGGATTTGTCTTTGGAACAAATATTTGATTAACTCATGAATAAATAAGCTAAATCACATTGTCTCAAGTCAACACAAAATGTAGTGTCATAAATAATATTAGTGTAAATATGTCTCTAGCATGATCTTACTGTGCTTTTAGTGCCCTCTGCTAACAAATATTAAAGCACATACTAGTGTCTATATAACCTTAATTTTATTTTCTCATTCACTGAGTTCATATCAATGTGCAGATTGAAACTAGGAGAAGAATAAAATTGTTGATTAGTTTGCTACACAAAACCTGTTCTTACTGTTTTCACTTTGATGATCCTTGTTTTAGGATCATGATTGTTTAGGTCACACACATCTTTTCCAAAGAAACTCTAACAGTTTACATGAATGTTGTGCTACTGCTACATATTTTAAAATGAAAAAGAAGGTGATTTGTAGTAATGTTCTGTCAGCTTAATATCCAAAGTAATGGTAGATTCCACCTGGACTTTATACAAAATACGGACAATATAAAGTCCAAGTGCTAAGCTTCTGTAAGCATCGTGTGCCTTCAGCACACTTTATTAGGGAGGATTTGATTTGTGTTGGTAAAGTGATGATGACAAAGCTACAAAAATGTATTCTTACAATATAGTTGCTCTTGTTTTTATCCACAGCTTAGGATGTAATTGGTAGATCAGCCCAAAGTTGGCTTATCTGTTGCTTACAGGTTCTAACATCTGATAATACAGGGATGAGAGGAAAAGAAAATGGACGATCACTTCTGGTTTTATAAATAATTGTTCCAGTCTCACGTTGCAGACAGTTTGACATGGCAATATTGGACTTTAATTGATACGTGAGAAATGAAAACCCTTTTAACAAACCCTATTCTTGACATCAATATAGGCTTGAAACTAAACTTATACTTTACTTTTTGCAGCTCTTTTAGGAAAATGAATAGCAGGCTTTCCACCTATTCCATCTCAAGATTGGTTCACAAACATTAGCCTGCTGTTTGCATCAAAGTTACTATTTGTCTGGTATTAGTTGGCGGAGATTCACACACAGAGATTACAACCAAATAACAAACCGCTTTTATGTTCAGCCTGTTTTGCATTGCTGATTATATAGGTTTAGGCCTATTGAACAATCTATTTAGTTTTAACACAGAAGCCCTTCAGACATCATACAGCAACAAGTCTCTCCAAATACACCCAGGTTGGTCAGCTGAATGTGGCTTTAGTGGGGATAGATTGAAAGGTAGACTGTACCCTGTTCTGAGCTTAACGTTTGTTTTAAAAAAGATTATCTCTAGTTGACGTGAAGCGATAAAATTTGATTGATCAATGTGTGGAGTTACTGGCGCATTAACGTTAGTGAGCAGACTCAGACTATCCTGCCTGATTATTAAAGTGGATATGCTGAAACATTTGCAATTGCCTTATACTCTAATTGATGATACTGATGCTGATGATCACATTGCCCTGTAGAGCACATGTGAATACAACAAATCTGATTGGTGATGCTTTACACTGAGGTTTGAGTTTGGCTGAGAGTTTCTGCAGCATCAAAGATCCGTTGAAGCCAGCACTTCTGATGGTAAAGCCTCCAGACAAAGAGCTGCGATCCACAGCGCTGTGGTTATCAGTGCTGGGTTTTGACCTGGTGTTAGGGGCTAGCTTGCTGATCAAACAGTGATGTGTTGACTCAAATAGCTGGGGGCATATTCAGACAGACAGGCTCAAAAGAGCCACAAACCCTCATCAGGCCTCTAGACTCACAACACTGTGCTGCCTACAAGCAACTTCTGCCAGCCATTTATTTTGCGCTAATTAGCCATTACAACATGAAGGGTTTTCCACTGAGCCACTGAATCCTGGGCAGTCAAAGCTCCCAGTGCTGACAACACAGGCCTGAGTCAGCTTGGAAAAGACTCTTTGTTCACACTCTCACATATACACATGCCCATACTTGCACATAAAACACATGCAAAAACTTCAATAAAGTCTAACCCCACTGGCCCTCATGTCATATCAACCTCCCCCAGCTATTAGGGCTGCACAAATAATTGTTTTAGGTTGCAATCTCAAGTCACAACGGTTCAGTATGTGCATTCATTCTTACATTGTTCTTGTCTCAACTTAGCAGGGAGATTTACCACTTTATCAAACCAAACCTAAGCTGTATTAACATATGACAGGCCTGGATTAGACCTAGTGGTCAAACTGCACAGTAAAAAGGGGCAGATTTCAAAACAACCCCTAACTTCCACAGGCAAAAGACTAAGTGGTCTTTGCAAACTGCATGAGAGAACTCAGACATTACCAATTTATAGAATTTCAGTTCTGTACATCACTACGGTGAATCTAAAATGAAACAAAAAAGTGCAGACCATCTGCTTTATTAAAAGAGTTTGGTCAAAAAAAACTATATTAAATTGGGGGGGGGGGTTCATAACACCAATTCCAATATGGTTTTTATTTGGGGGAAAAGTAGGATTCAGGCAGCTTCTCATGTTAAGCTAGTGCTGATGCTACATTTGGTGGTAAAATGACACTCACTAAGCTGTCAGTAAGTTTTTTTCTCTGTAAGTGGGTAACTACTGTGTAATTAGCAAGCTGTAATTTACTAGGTTACCATACCGTCAAACACAAAAACACTTAATTGGGGCAGACCAAAAACAACAATTACTAGGAATTAATTCACTGAAAAGTCAAACAAACAACCGCAAAGCAAAATTCTACATACAAAGGTGGTGTGAGACATATTACAAAATTATACGTCAGGACACAGGAAAGAACACAAGGAGAATTAAGACATAACATAAGAGTCTCTGGCTTAATCTTCCAGTCATACATGTGATTATACCTGCAATTATTTTGACAGTGCCCAGATATTACAATGAAAGGGGGAAATTCCTCCGACATTTCTAATGGTAGCATGAATAAAACCTCCTCTACCCACCAATGGAAAGAACGAGTGTTTAGCTATTTTTTTGTTTAATACATCTAGTGCTTCAATCATGCATTCAGAAATACAATACAAATATAATCCAAACTTAAAAAATGTTCCCTACACAAACATATTTAGTTGCCAAGAACATTATATTTAGGAGACAATGTTGGCTCTTTTAGATAAGGTTAGGGTTTAGTATCTCAAGTTTAAATAAATATAACTTAAAACTTAAATATAATTAACATTTACTTCTTAGTTTAGTCGGGTGTTTCACCACATACTCTAAGTGAGTTGTATTTAAAAGCAGTATAATTTAACAATATTAGTGGAAATAGTTTAAAGAATAGTTATTATATTTAATATTTTATTATTTTGGCAGTATTTAACTTAGGCAACTGTTATTCTCTAACCTCAAAGAGCTCTGGGTTGCCTCAACAGTACAAATAGCCCTTTCATTTTAGAGACTGATATTAGCCCAGTCATTTCCATCTCCCTGTGTACTGTATATCAAAAACTATAACACTGTGGATATTTGGGATCTTATTAAATGCTGTCTCATTGTGGCCTTTTAGAGAAACAAGCAGGGGAAATGTGGGTGGCAGGAGTTTGATGCAGAAACTTTTGTGAAGTGATCGTTGTGAGGTTCAAAATGGGTCACGTACTTTGGGCCTGCATGAACAAGGAAGATGGCTGTTCTCATTGTACATAAAGATAAGCAGATTATGACATAATCATGACCTGCTGCAATTCCTCAGAACACACTCTGCTTTTTCTGTCTATGTCTACTTCCATTACCTTATAGCTATGTGCAAGCTAACGATATGTGATCATGTCCGGGTTGTCCTATATAGGGCAAGAATGAAAAATGGAGATAACTAGATCTTATTCAGAGTTTTTAATTCAGGTTTTCGAATCATTTGAAATGTATTTTTGTAAATAGTACAAAGACAACATATTTGATGTCAGCAACACACATTAAAAAAAAAACATGCTGATAAAACAAACACCTGGTGGAACATCTCTTTTTTGATCAAGGCCTTGGAAATACAGTTTCTCAATGTGAAAACAATTACCTTTAGTACATACTTTCACAAAAACATTCAGCCGACCAATTCTGTTGAGGAAATCACACCTCAGGAACAAGCTGTCAGTTAACACAGCATCACAATGTCAGACCACATGTTGTATATATTCCAACAGTCCAGAGGATAACTGACACAGCTGCAGTCCAGACCTGTCACTCACTGAAAACATTTTGAGAGCAAGAATAAAAAAAAAAAACGCTTTCAAACTACAAACAGATTGTCTCCTCAGTTACCAAAAATCCAAATAAAATAAAGGGCTGATTCAGATGTAGTAAACACCCAATCACAACTTCCTGATTTGAAAATCATTCACTTTTTATTATCACCTTACACAGCTTCACAATTTTTGTGGAAATGACAGCTTTCTTCAAACTCACAAAATATATAAAATTTGAATCCCAAAGACACCAGAAATATAATAAATGGAAAGGGCCATCAAAAATGATTAATTTATTGGAGACCTAATGCCTGAATGCATGATGCTTCACCTGAAGCTGATAGTTATATACAAGAGTATAGCTGTTCATTGTTCCTAAACACTCAGATAACAGTCCATCCATTAGTTCTTCGACCTTTGCGGCTTAAGATTTTCTTAACTGTTTCTGTAGCAATATTAAAACACATTAGACACAAAATCTGTTCTTCATTCTTCATTACCACTTCCCAATCCTAAATCAACTAATCACTTGGATCCCAGATAAATCAACTAAATCTGACACTATATCCCTCAAATCATTATGCAAACTGGTGTTGTCGTCCTGGGATGTACAATGTATTATACTGTTATCCTGTCACTCACAACTGGTATTGTTCCTACCTAATTTAAAACTGCTGTGATTAAACCTTTGCTTAAAATAAATAATAAAAAAAACACACACACACCATGGTCCAGAGTATACACACTGTATAAATTTGTGCAACAACAGTCTATCACTTCACATATCTTTTTTAGCCTTTAGCTTTTTGGTACTGTTATTCCAAAAGGGAATTACCAGAGTTGTTGATGATCTTTTGCTGAATAGGTTTTTCCAAATTCATCTCTGTTCTTCCTGCTAGATCTTGAAAGGGCATTTAACACCATCGATCATGGTGCACTTCTTGATTGACTTAGAAAGGATTTTAATGTTTCTGGCATAGCCCTTTACTGATTGCCCTATCTTAAAGTCTCTCATAATAATGCCACATTGACTTTTTCTGATAATAAAATTTGGGAAACCCAAAGGTTCTGTTCTCATACCTCTATCGTTTTCCATTTATTTATTATTTTTTTTTTGGTCAGTCAGAGAGCTGTACAGCTTTAAGAAATAATCTTGTCCTGGTTAAAGTCACTAAAGATAGTCTCTTGGCTTCATATAAAGGACTCCTCTTTATCCTTGTTCTGTTAGATTTTAGTGCTGTATTTGACACCATTGATCACAACATTTTATTACAGAGACTGGAACATGTAATTGGGATTAAAGGAACAGCACTAGGTTGGTTTAAATATTTCAATTTGATTCCAATTTGTTCATGTTAATGAAGAATCCCAAAGGTTAGCTATGGAGTTCCAAAAGCTTCTGTGTTAGGACTAATACCTTTTACTTTATATATGTCTCCTTTAGGCGACATTATTAGAAAACACTCCATAAATTTCCATTGCTATGCTGATGATACCCAGCTATACCTATATCTATGTAACCAGATAAAAAAACTCAATTAATCAAACTTCAAGCGTGTCTAAAAGCATGCACATGCATACAACAGCGCCAAGTGCTGCAAATCTCTGGCAAGCTAGTGAGATAGCCTCCGAACTATATATCCCTGGCTAATTCTATCCAGTGCAGGTCATGAGAGTAAGTAAAAAAAAAATGACTGCGTTGTATTGTGCGATATGGATTCATGCAGTTATGCAAGCTACACCAACATATATTGTGCATATAAAAAATTATCAATATATTCATAAATAAATATATGTGTGGTATTTTTATAGTAGCTAGATCATTTTGACTTAATCATTTTATCAGTAGCTCACAAGCCAAAAAAGTGTGGGCACCCCTGCTCTAAACTTATAAGCTCCAACATATTTAGACCACTTTGATCTCATAATGCAGGCTTACATGTGGTTCCTAAAATTTCCAAAGGTAGAATGGAAAGCAGAGCCTTTAGCTATCAAGCTCCTCTCCTGTGGAACCAGCTCCCAGTTCTGATTCAGGAAGCAGACACCCTCTCTACTTTTAAGTGTAGGCTTAAAACCTTCCTCTTTGTTAGAGCTTACAGTTAGTTATAGCCATGCTGCTCTAGGCTTAGACTGCTGGGTGACCCCCCACCCCCCCGATGCACTGAGCTCCTTTCTTTCTCAGTATAAAGAAAAGTTAGTATCAAAAAACATAGTGTGGCAGTTGTTAAGGAAATAGGACCCAATATGTGTGTTAAAAAGCTCCCTTTATAGTTTGTGTACCAACCAAACAGGTGTTGAGTACTGTAGATTAATACAGTATCTATTGAAGGCGTAAATTAGAAAAACAAATTGAGCGAAATCAAAAAAATAATAATTTAACAGAATGACCAATACAGCAATGCACTTATTATATTAAAAAAACAGGCATCGATTGGTAACTACTGTCAATTGTATACACTATATGTGATTATCATTTCAAGTCTGATGTGCAACCTAACACTTATATATAATGGATGTGTTGTTTCAGCAGATACAGGTTTTCATTCAAAAATTGTCATTGGCAATGGGATGAATAGTTCTGACAGTTTGGTGGAAATATTGATCACCTCCACCAAGTCAATGCACAACTCCTCTGGTTTATTTACTACTTTTCTTCTGTTTCTATCTTTTATACTTAAAAGAATATTGGTACCTTCTGGTAAACTAAAAATACGGAGCCCAAAAAACATTACATACATAGTTAATGTAGAGCAATAGGGAAACAAGCAAAAAATAAACGTTCTTTGGCTTTAATGGAGTGAGGCCAATTTTCGGGCTTCCAGGGGCATAAATCACAATTGTAAATGGAAGAGTTCCAGGATTACATAATACACAAAGGTTCACAGAGGCAGAACTAATTCATGTAGCACAAGGAACAACAGTACACACAGTAGCTCATTCTTTAGCAACCCTGTCTTGTATTAGGAAGGTTTATAACGAAACCATAATTGCTGCCTGGATTAAATTCAATTTTAACATGTTTTTCACATTTACAGGTTAGTGGATGGAAGTCAAAGCTCAAAACTCAGGGAAACAGGGAGCAGGGTTCCACCAGTGTGCTGTTATAGGCAAACATTTGTTTTAGGCTAAATAATAGCCTCAATTAATGTGTGTTTTCCGAACTGAACTAAGGACTAAGGTTCTTTACTCATAAGACCAATGGACATTGCTTGTGAACTTGTATGAGTAGGTGATTGTACCACTTATTGTATTATTATATCAGAAAGGTGATATAAGTGTTTATTATTAAGGATAATAGTGGGAGCCAAAGTTGTACTTGGGTGCATTATATAAAGAGGTGGTTCTAATGTTTTGGCCCCTCGTTGATTTTAAATAGGGTGGCTACTATCCTTAGTTGTAAAATAAGACTTTTTTGCCAACCTTGCAACTCATTTATCTAGTCATGAAAGTGGGCTTCCTGGAACATGTTATGGTCTCTCTAGCACCGGAATCAGTCCATACATGCGGATATTTGCTTTGTTTAAACACAGTGCTGTTTTTTGCTCATAATGTCTACTAGGTAAAGGATGCATGGTAATATGAGTTATTCAGAGAGAGAGTGACAGAAGGAAACTGGGGCGTTGTGTGTGTGCAAAACAAAAACTAATTCTACTCACCCACAGTATCACATGGTTCGTCTTTATGAACGCAGAAATCTGTTCTGAAAGAGTAACAAGACATTGATTACTGCTCTAATTCAAGCAACTATTCGTGTAGAATTAAACACTAGACATGTCTCCACATAGTGATAAATGATATAGAAAAGTAATCATATTGTAGTTTTATATTGCAGGAGCAATATTGCAATTTAAAATATGCAGTTTTTTCAAACTTCCGCTTCTGTATTATTCAGTGCCAACAAGGTATAAACTATAGGAATACCGAGCATTGCATAGAATAACATGTAAATTAGTCTTTCACGTTGACTATACATATACGAGCATGTGCACGCACACGCAAATACCAACTCGAAAATATCATGCAAAGTCAAAATTATTTCCCCCACAACAAAGTGAACTTTGACAGTAAACTGCATTTAATCAACTAGGTGCACTGGTCCAACTTTGGCTGGTGTTTTTCTGTAACGATGTGAGTGATCATTGTGTGATTGCAGCAGTGCAAGACACAAGGATTCCTAAAAGAAAACCTCATTTTGTAATAACGTAATATAAAATTACTTGAGATGCAAGCTTTTTTTTATGACTCGTATCTTTTTCTTAATTGGGATAGAATTGCTCTTTGATGATTTTGAACTGGCCTGGAAATATTTTCACATAAGGTTCTTGAATAAACATGCACCTTTCTGTAAATAAAGAGTTAAAGAAGTTTTAATAATTTAAAACAGACCTGTCAGATGCATTGCATGGGCCTAATGCTGGTTGGGCCAGGGCACACAAGTCAGGATTAGAAGAGGATTGACTGAATTTTAGAGAACTGAGAAAAAAAATTCCTCTCTCCCTCAGAAATCAAAGTCAGAATACAATTATTCCACAACAGAAAGCCTCAATTATCCAAAGCTCAAATCTGCTTGCTGTAACTCAGTTACATTTCCATCTAACATACTTGTTGATGGTCTCAAAATAAGTGACGAAAGAGAAATGCAAATTTATTTTAATAATCATTTTATTTCCTCTTGGTTTTCTATATAATTGGAACAACTCTACTGAAGCATTGCTAACTCCTGAAAGATCTGTTGGCAATGCTTAGGTTTTTAACTTACCCCCTTTACCACAGCAGAGGTCTAAGGGCTTTAAAAGGACTTACTCCTAGAAAACCAGCTGGCTCATATAACTTGGAGCTACTCTTCATTAAGTTGGCAGCTGAAATTATATCTGGACAACTGAGATTAAAGCTCTGGTGAAATTATTGCAGTTTACTTTGTCTTTGGGTTTTGTGAACCCAGTGTTTTCAAAGCTGATATTTTAATCTGTTGTCTCTTGTTTTTAATGTAACTATATTGCTGATCCCTTGGCCAGGTCTCCCTTGGAAAGGTGATCTTGATTTCAATGGGACTAACCTGGTTAAATAAAAATAAAATAAGCAGTCTCTCATTGGCGATGTTCAATTGACTTGAGACAGAGGGAGAAACAGGAAGTGGGAGAATATTTCTCCACAGCAGAGTAAAAGCTTCTGTCAAGGGGCTGCAAAAAAATTAAAGATGGAATTTATACACAAAGTAACTCACCAGAAGGGAAGAGAACTACACACAATAAAAGCACTGTCAGCAGGTTAGTATATGGGGAACTTCAAGCTGTGAGGCAGCAGCGCTAACCACTGTGCCGCACTTAACAAAGGTTTAATCTTTGATTTTTATTTTTTTTTTTATTTCACTGTATTTGTCAAGTAAAGAAGTGGGACCCATAAAAAACTTGGTTTTAAAGATTTCAACCTGTGAGACAAAGATTTGAAAAGTGGAGAGAAAACATAAGTCATACAATTTGAAAGAAGCAGTATGTTAAAACCTGAACTGAAAGAAACACGGAGGGGGAAAGGTTCCCACTGTCATGTGTCTTCACCTCATTGTGAACAGCTTCACCTAAGCAACTAGGTCAACAGACTGACTTAGTTGTCAACATATAAGTTGAATGAAATATTTTATGCACATTTTCGTAGTCCACTACTTACATTTTGAAAGTTCCTAAATATTTTAATGATGCAACTGCAGACAGTCGAAACAGTCAGCAGAGAGTTATTTAGTGTGTGCTGTCTTAGGACCCAGTCTCTGTCAAAGATTATTTTAAACTTGTTTAGTATTTGCATCCAGTAACAGCGACCGATGACATCACAACTGAGGCAAACAGTTGGATCATCTGCAAGGGTTTGATTGTGGATACCGGTAACCCCATCAACAAAGCGTTGCAGTAGTCAAGATAGACCAGCACCTGTACAATGAGTTGGGTTGTATATTCCGTGATGTAGGGTCTGATCTATCTGATGTTGTAGAGGGCAAATCTGTTGCCCTAGAGACTGAGGAGATGTGGTCCTTAAAGCTTAGTTGGTCGTCAAACAAAAATCATTACAAAAAATAATTTACATATGAGTTATTTAAAGACGAAAAACAATTTGGAAAATTAGGTAAAGTGAACACTGAATTTTAGACCATGGTACATTGAACTCCACAGTAACGTGCTGTTAACCTAACGGATCACTCAGAACTGTGACTAGTTTTTAACCTCATGTACGTGATGTACCGTGAACTCCCACACACTGCAATTCAATTACACTGCCATTTTATGGGTCTCAGCTCTGTCAATCCCATCTAATGGCTGGGGAGCAGCAGGCAGAGCTGGCTGCTTTCCTAGTCTCCAGTGCCTGATCAGCTGGATGCAGAAGCAACACTAAGTTGAGCTGACACCCATTTGGAAAAAGCTGGGGGTAAACAGACATAGCGCTCTGCAGCTATAAGTGGAAATCCACAATAGAGGGAAGGACAGGGAACAAATGAGAGAAGAGAAATTAAAGGAGATCTGAGTTAAGGAGAGACATTTTAAATAGAAAACATTAAGCTGGTGTGGTGTGAACTGTGGCAGGCTCCAGTGCTTGACAGCCCTAAATAGGATAAGTGAGAATGGAAAAAGGGTTTATACTGAGGGCTGAGACTGGAATCTATACAGTTTACATAAGTTTTATGAACCCATCCAAGGACCAGTATCAAATATCTCTTCCAAAAGGAGGATCCTAATAAGCTGTATTAGAGGTACTAGAAATGTGTCATCTTTATGGTAAAGGCAGCTACACAGCAGGAAACTTAAAAGGGCTGTGACATACTTTAATTTGCCTGCATACCATCTTGCTCTCACACTGACTGCTGCTGGCACCATCCCTCCTCTCCTCCTCTTCCAGCAGATAATGATCCTGACTGCTCATTGCCCAACAGAGGAAACCTTATGGCAGAGGTGAGGTGGGGGAGCCAAGACAGGAGGGCGCATTATATTTATAATGAGCCGCCTTGAGAACAAAAGGCCACTGTATACATGCCCACCTCGCTCTCCTCGCAGCAAGAGCAGAAAGGATACGATCAGCAAACATGAGTACGTCTGTAAATCCTGGGATTCATTTTTTCCTCACTTCAATTCCTCCTCTAGTTAAAAATATTAAATATGAAAACAATGTCACTTTAGGAGTAGTATTTGCAGTCTATATAAGGCTGGTGGTTTTTGTTATTTTATTTTTAATAAAGGCACTTGTCTGTATGTGGGATGAATTGTGTTCACTCATCCTAATGTCTCTGAATCCAAAACCGAGTTTAGCTTATTTTTCTGCACCACAGGGGTCTATTGTTGTCCAAAAACTACTAAAAACACAACAGTGAGCACAATCGAAACTGTGTGCCTCAGAAGATAAAGCAGGATGTCCATGAAGCACAGGGTCAGTTGTTGCAGTATGCAGCAACTCCAGTCCATGTCAAGAAGTCACATTAAAGCATCCTTGAGTAAGACACTGAACCTTTGTTTTTCAATTACAAAACATGTAGAGTTTATCTTCTCTCTCTGAATAAGAAACCTAGTTTGACCAGTCAGGGTCGAGGGTTTTGAGAAAACTTATTTTTCCAGTTCCAGTCCTCCTGGACAGATCCTATTTGTTGGTCTTCAGTGTAAGTATCAGGTTTTTACCAAGTGTTATGTAAGTAGGCATGTGCATATCAAAAACCTTAGACTGAAAATGCACCTTAATGTTTGAATTAAAAAAGTGGGAATCACATGAAACGCCGTAATACAGTTAAAATAATAATAATATTTACGGGTAAAAATGAAACTAATGCAAAGTACATTAGCGTCTAAAACTAACTCGCCCACCACAGCTGAATGTTTAACTATTCATAAAATTCATACAAATCTGCACTGTTGGTTAAGCTGGGGTTTGCAGTTTACTACAGTGCATATTTACATGTTCTGTTAGTACATACAGAAGCTGGTTTCTTCTAGTTGAAAAGTTGTTTGCACACTATAAAGGTGGCAGCATATGGGAAAGTGACAACTATTCACAGTGAAGAAGGGGGGAGCTTTATTCATTCATATTATTCCTATTCATATTATTTGAGGAAATGCTGGCTACGTACCTGGTGACCAGCACAGCAGTATCTACTGGAGGGATGTCATCCTTTCCACCAGGAACATGGTTGGTGCCAAGGTATCGTGCCCCCCCAAACTCTTGATACTGCCATTGACAGAAACTCTCCAGAGACCTTTCTCCATAATGGCCCACCTTCAGCTTTTCCTGAAGAACACGTACAGAATGGATTCATCTCAGTGAATCTCATCATAGGAGTAACAAAATACAAAGTAATGCAATACTGTAATCACATCACATTTTCCTGTAATGCAGTAATGTGGCACATTACTGTACTAAATTAATTTAGCAATTCATCATGATGTACCACATTTGTGATACAATTACTGAGTAGATTTGTGTTGATACTTTGCGTGACATTAAACCAAAACTGTCCACATAAAGTAAAGATATTAAAGACGCTAAGATTAAAAAAATGTTCACATATTTGTTCATAACAATAGTCCCTGTTAAACGGTGCATTACAAGTCTTCTGTGACACAGACTCATTCAACAGCACTGCCAGTGGTACAGAGTCGTTCACTTCAAAAAGACCAAGAGTTTTATTGACAAATCAGAGAAAAGCAACAATCGCTGCTGGATTAGTAAGTCTTTAATATTCTCGTTTATGGTAAGTTGAATTCCTAAAGGGCTGTGCAGTGTTGTATCAGCGAAGAGAGAGGGAGAGCACAGCAGAACATTAAGGACAAATTCCAATTCTCACATTAGCACAAGCTTAAGTTGCAGACTGTAACATTAAAGGAAAAAGAGAATCCTTTTTCCTAAGGGCACACATGTGTGCACATGGTAGTGAGGTTGTTAAGGTCACTGGAGAGTTAAAGAGTCAAAGAGTAAAAAATCAGGCTTACTGGGCGGCTGTGAAGCAGCACCAGCTTAGTGACTCGAATGTTGATCCTGACTCCCAGGCTCTGGTGGTGGAACATGTTGTAAACCTGGAATAGATTTAGCAATCAGAGGAAAGAAACGTGTGAAAGAAACAGGATAGGAATAAAGTAGATGTTCAGTTTCATAATATCCCTAAGAAATAATAACATACAGTAAAAACTTTTGGTGGAGCTCTGGGTTTCTATCAGAAATCTCAAGTAATCTGGTTAAGTATTAACATCCAGAAAGCATCAGGTTCTGTCCAGTGCCGGTCTAAACTAACATGTCATGACATTTCATGTGACCAGACATTCAGAGCATTAGCCAAAAAGGACCTTGAAATAAAATACAAGAATTACACTAATACGTTGATTTTAATAAAAAAAAAAAATCTAATCGTCCTACCTGACTTTAATACACCTAGGCAGAGAAATGTCAGCTTTAAAACAGACTAATTTATACGCTTTTACAGGGACCAACAGTAAAACTAAATCCATTTAGTTCATTTAACAGACAATTAACAGACAATTAATCCATAATAATGTATCTTTTATTAGTTAGTTATTTAACTATTAAGTAATTAGTTAGTTAACTATTAGTTAGTTATTTAATTATTAAGAAACCTGGAAAGAAACTACAGTTTTCAAATAAATGCAGCATTCGAAGGAAGTAAAAGTAACTTTAAGTGAAAAGTGCCTTGAAACCCCTATGAAGATGGTCTGGTCCGGGTTGGTTGGTGGCTTTTTTTGTATGAAAAAAGTATAAGTAGCTGAGCTGTTTGTTTCACAGAAACATGCTTAGGCTGCCAAAGCTACAGTAAACACACAATGGCAGAGCAAAGTATTCAAATACAGTAGATAATGAAGTTACCATGAAGTTACTGTGCAGAAATAACATACTTCACCAAATTCCCAATGTTGCAGTTTGACAGTCACAGCAATTTAATAAAGTCACATAAACAGAGCTACAGCCTGCATTTGTTTGGTCAGAGCGAGAGTGTCTGAGCCAAAGTATTCACCTCAATTATGGCCTCCCTGATTACTCGCATTAGTTATGAGTAAGACTTGGGGCTATTGCTTTTGCCAAATGGGAGTGTGAGAGAAGTGGCCACATGCTAACAGCATTATGGTAAATCAAACATGTGGGAGAATGTGTTCATACCTACGTCTTATACTAATGTGACTGAGGAAAGGATCAACATGAAAAAATGGCCTTGAGTAACATACAGCTTTGTACTAACTTGACTTCTACTAACACACGGTGCTGTAAAAAATACTAACTTGTTATTAGCAGTCATACTATCCATAATCAGTCTTTAATGCAGGGCTGCACAAGCAATATAAGCATAACTGAAGAAAAAGTAGGTTTGAAAGAAATCACACAGCAGCTAACCTACAAAAGCATTAGAGAATTCCAACTGCTTACTGTGACCTTCAATCCATGGCAGAAGTTGTACCATCATCTCTACAGATAAGATGGATAACAAGTGCTGGGCTAGATTTGGCAAAGAGCAGCTTCTCTGCATTAACCCAATCTAAACCCTGATTGTATAATAATATGAATAATAATTTAGTGGTATGCATTAAGTTTCCCAAACTGACTGCTGCATTTTATTTTATGTGATTTTCTCATCACGACTCATCATGATTTCATGTTTAACATCCATACTGATTTACATTAAATTACATTAACATTATAACAATCTTGGGTCAGGTTACAGAGTTTGTGTTTTTCAGCTTAAAGTGAACTGTATATGGTCATATAACTTTCTACAGCTTTAGTTAAGGGTGTTAATGTTCATCAACGCTTTTAAACTTCCCTCTGACTTCCCTATATTAAAATATTTCTCTGCTTCATCATCATCTGAAGGTCTTCTGGGAGAGCTCTGGAAAAGCAGACTGACCATGATTACAAACTCTACAGTGTGAGCAACAGCTAGATTACAATCGGAACTGACGGTTACTCCGAGTGATGTCATCTGGAGGGAGTTTTCAGCTACAAGTAGAGAAATATTTTGATAGAAGTAAGTCAACTTGAAGTTTAATTGCATTTATTTACATTTCCTACTCAAACAAGAATCAAAAGAAGCAAGTTCAAAATAAGTGAAGTCCTTTGATAGCTAGAGAGAATAGTTACTGCAGTTTCTTGAGGAATCGCACATTTTTTCGCTTTACAAAAACAAGTGGCTACCTGAGATTACAGAGGTTGTTAGGAACATTGAATGTCATTGAATGTCCTCATGTCAAACATGGAGACTTATCTACCCAGTAATTACTGGATTACCCTCATTGTAAAACCCACTGGCTTTTTGTCAAGGCAACCAGCAAGATGCCAACTTTCAGGCTGGCCTACATAATTACGCCATCTTTACGGCACTTTAATAACATACTGTAGGTAAACACACATTTGTTTCAGAGTAGCAAAGCTTCTTGATCAACATACCATGAAGTGCAAGACAGTGATGGAATATTTGAACTATTTTCCTCAGGCCACTTGAACAAGCATCAACAATATGGAGGGTTTTGTTTGTTACCTGTGGAGTTGCTCTTTGTATTTTCAGTAGGAATAATTAAATCATGTGCAAATTAAGTGCGGATTAAATTTAAATTCAGAAAGCCAGTACTGCTGTTGTTGGTTTCTTACCATGTTCATCACAGTCAGCAGAAACCTCTGTGCTGCCTCTGCACCATGGTATTGCACCATGTCTGAGTCTGCCACCACCACTGTCTCCACAGTGTATGCACTGTGCAGGCGAATGCCGTTTCTCTTTCCACGTCCTTCCTCACCCACTTTTGACCTCTTTGCTTTCTTTTTCCCTGCCAAATAAAAGGCAAGACCAAGGTTAGAAATTAGACATCTTGACTTTTTAGGGTTAGGTTAGGTTTAGGTTATCCTTTTTAGTTTTAGCATTTTAGGGAAGGAAAGGGTGTAAAAAGGCAATTGAAAGTCATATATTATGACTTAATTATCAAGGAGACTTCCTGGATTTTTATGGAAAAATGTCGAAGGAGGAGATAATATTTAGTGGATGCTGGCTGATTTGGGGCTTCTGCCTCCTTATGCAAGTGTGGTTCCACCTAACACACTTTACATCATTGTGACTACATTTCCATCTATGCATCTGCTAAATCAACCACCTTTCTGTTAAGGGTCACAGGAATAATTAAATTACATATCAAAGATGAACACGGGGTTAATATTAACTTTAAATCTGAGACATGGTCAAGTTGTTCATTGACATTGTACCGCTGGTAACTTCACTTTACATCACATAAACCCACTGCAAATTATTAAAAAGACTGTTTTTATTTCTCTTTCTGTAAATATGGGGATATATGCTAAGTCGGTGTGGACAGATGTAAATAATATTTCCACCAACATCATTCAGTCAGTCTACATCTCCCTGCCTCAATACCAACCTAATGTAAAGGTATATTTAATAATTCAAATTTGTCCCCAATCCTTTGTACACCACCAATACAGTGATATCACATGTGATATCTAAAACATACCATAACATAAGATAACAGAATGAGGGAAGCAGATGCTCAAAAATAAGGAGAGACGTTTATCAATAAGCAGTCATAAGTAGGAAGACATATCAAATCAAATCAAATCAAAAGTACAAAAGTAAAAGTTCTCTGCTTAGAAAACAGCGCATTTTAAACAACACAGATTAGGGTAATTATGGCAAAAATAATAAAAACATAAGTAAGTTTCATAGGTCACTTTTGTTAAAGGGGGAGGTGATTTTTAAACAAATTATGTGGTGACATGTGGCTGACCCATAATGATACATCATCATTAGTTTGTAGTATTAAAGAAAACAGGTGGTGGTAATGTTGTAGCTGATCAGTGCATACACCTCTAATAAAATAACATCGTTTCTGTTTTCTCTTGCACGGTGCCATTGGCTGTACAGGTTGATTAACACTGCAGCAGCACACATCAGCTGATCAAGGTTCACTGGGGGAACCAAGGGACAATTAAAGCAGACAAATATTAAATAAAAAAAGACTCTAATGACCCTTGGTTCCCAAATTAAAGAAAGAACAGAGCAGGGCAGTCGTGAGTTCTAGAGGAAGGTAAGCAAATAATTGGACCATTGATAGAAACCAATAATGACTAGCAGACAGAAAGTGAACCACAATGCCCTCATCCCAAATCATACAGTGTGTATATCACCTTGGCTTTAGAGACACAATAATCATTGTTTGTTTAAGTACATACACTCCTAATAGGAAAATGTAAATCTTAGTTTTTTAATTTGGTCCAATAACACCTGACAGGATTCAGGGTGTAACCCGCATCTCGCCCTATGACAGCTGGAATAGGCTCCAGCCCCCTTCTGCAACCCTAAACAGGATGAGCTGTTACAGATAATGGAATGGAACAACTGGACACTGGTCAAACAGCTGATTTTCAGCATTACAACTTGAAAAATTCAGTCAACACCAACATTTTTTGAAACTATAGAACATTCACTTGAGTTTCTGGATCACTTGGCTCAAAAGTGCAGCCTAACCCGAACCCTGCACAAACCTTATTATAAAGTACACCAACAACAGAAAACGTGCCTGGAAATTACAGCTCTAAAAAAGACAGCTGAGAGCTAGTGGCCCCATAAAAGTTGCTACATATCCCACCCAGGCAGAAAAATGAGACTGCCCCACAGGGATTACAGAGCTGCTCTATGTTTGGAGGGGAAAGCCTTGTAATAAAAAAGATGGGAGGATGAGTATGAGTCAGACAGAAACAAAATAACAGTGCTTTGAACTGTGAAACCAACACCAGCTCTGCAGGGGAACACAGACTGTGCTTGCTCAGCACTTTGTGGGAGTACATTGCATCAAACAATCATTAAACTGCTGCTGCTGCTCAAATCTAAAGTAATTACTGTTACAGTAATTACTGTTGTTTAAAGATGTTCAGATGATCCTCACAAAGCAAACTTCCACTAAGATAAGAAAAGCTATGCTTGTTATATAGTTACTGTAGTCATGATGGGTGTCCATAAAAATGCCAAAATAATATAGAATAAACCACACAAAACCTTTATCACAATAGCTCATATCTATGTACTTGGTCAACACTGTTTTGACTTTTCTGAGGCTCCTATAGACTTTCTGTTTCCCTCCTGAAATGTTTGTACAAACGTCATAATTGTAAAATAAACTTCTGGGTTTGGGTCTGCATTTCCACAAGGTTAAGCCCATCTAATCCTATAATACATCCATGGCTCCCCACATCCATGCACATTGCATAAAGGCCTATTATACTTTTAGAATTGCAAAACTGTTACTTGTACATCACCAAATAAATATCTACCAGTGAGTCAATATTATTGCACAACAAAGAGCTCTGTGGCAGCCCGCCATGCTAATGAGACCCCCTACCATGCCTGCATGACAGGCAAAAAAGTTATTTTATATCTAGTGATATTACATTTACGACTAATGTTGTTTTTAAAGTACTGAATGTACTTCCAGCGGAATCTGGCGTCATACACAATATATTTTATGTGTTTATATGTGTTTTACAAATCACTACCTCTATATATATATATATATATATATATATATATATATATATATATATATATATATATATATATATATATATAATGTGCAGGAAGCAAGTAACTTGCTCACCTGTTCCACACAACCAAATTAAATTGCTACACCTACTCACCAGTGTCACACACCCTTTGTCATATGTCCAAACACCACTTAAATGACTCTTCACTCAAAAAAAAAAACAGAAAGGCCAACCATCACCTCCTCCAGCACTTTCTCCAGAAAGACTTTAGAAAATAAAACCAGCTTTTTGGCTCAGCATAACAGGGGTTTTCCACCGTGCTGCCGTTCTTAAACCTGCCAACTTCGTTACTCCAGTCATTGTGAGGTCTTCCCTGCACACTGTAGTGTAAGGGAATGTGTTCCTTAAATTGTAATACAGTTGAAAGCAGTCCTGTTTAGCATGAGCACAAAGCTCCATGCAGGGAGGACAAACACAGGTAAAGACAGGATGTCTGTAATGTGCCCACACATCCAGCTCTAGGACGACTGTCAGAGGAGAAGTTCTTGACTCTACAGAGCAGGACAGATGCTGTTTCAGTCCACATTTGTGGGTTATAGTACAGTAGATGCTGTGCAGTCTGCAGGCAGAAACTTTTAAACGACTCTGGACATCACTAACTCACTGGCCTCCTAAAACAGATACAGGAAAATACAGGACAATTGTGCACTTCCCCAATGAGTGTTTATGGAGGTTTGATGACATACAGCTTCCCAGACAATGGTTGGAATGTCTCTCCCCACATTTAAAGCCCCAGTACACAGTATTTTGCACACTGGTGTGATTTGCTCCCTACCACTGCTGAGACACACGGTGCTGTAAAAACCAGTGGCAGTTTGAGAAGAACTCATAGACAGCACTCCCATGGAAAAGAACACTAACAGCAGCTCAACTGCTACACTGTGCAATCCCAGTTTTCTGTAACAATCTAACAAATAAAACTTGTTGGCATGTCGATTTCAATTTAAATGCTTTCATGTGGCACTCAAAGTTTGCACAAATAGAAACAGAGCAGCTATCCAACTAAACCAACCGTACAAAACGTGGATAATCACCAACAAGTGCAATGCAGTCTGATATTACTCTCTGTCCGCTCTATGTTTCTTATCCTCATACATTACTTTATTACCAATTATCTAATTAGCTGTGCTTATGGATGAATAAAGTATACCAAGCTATGCAGTGCAGTAAAACATGTCGCAGTTTTTACCCAAAGTATTCAGGACGAGACTCCAAAATTCCATTCTGCAAGACCTGGCCATCAGGGCCAGATCCGGCTGTTGCAATGACAAAGAGGCCTTTGCCTCATTATAAATTAGTGTACCACCAAATTTATTTTGAAGCAATTATATTAATGTAAAAATGTTATATACTAAGAGCACAGTAGCTTGTGAGTACAACAACTCATTCCATTTAATAATTTTTTTCTAAGACCAAAAGCATCTAGTGTCTTAAATAAGTAACCGTGATCAATGCTTTCTCTTAATCAAAAGACAAAGGTCCACATTCAAAGCCCGAAATTCAGACAGGTCAATAATGGTCCATTTCAAAAACGCATTTTTAATATTTGCACATTCGGGAACCGAGCAAAGGAGTCTTCCATCAAATGTTTCTCTAAACTTGTTGCATGTTTTAAATACTGTAGAAATAAGTACAATGTGGGTGTTGTATCAATAAAGACTAACGTAATGTTACTACTGATTTAAATGGTGATCTGAAAAACCAAAAGGAGATACTGTAACAGTAACAGTGTTGCTGTATGTCTGAGGTACAAACATTTTGACCAGCCACCCCTGCAAAGGCTGGTACCATTTATTCTATGTCAATATCTCCTGAGCTGTGTATAACAAGCTATATGATTTGTTCATATAAATAAACACAAAATCCATTTTTATTTTACAAAAGAGAGCCATTAGAATAGTTAACAGGGCAGATTATTGGGCATCAATTAATACTATTTTAGAGGCTCTAAAATTTCAGAAAAAGTGAAATTCAAAATACTACTATATTAACTTTAAAACATCTAAATGCTGGTTATAATGAGAGATAACAGATATGAGAGGAGTGTGTATGTTAAAAAAACAAAAAGTACAAACTACTATCATACAGCTAGTTTAAATAATGAGTGCAATATAGTTGAGATTGGATAAAGGATGTAAGTGAAAAGTGTAGTTTAAATAAGCTGTAGCTTCTGCCTACACCCTTTTTGGTCTAAGCACTGTAATATGATAATGCCTGTAGGAGGTATGTCTGAGGCTACTGTGACTGCTGAAACAGTACAGGCCGATTTTAACCAGTAGATTAACAAAATGTTCCTTTGAAAAAAAAATATCCCAAATTTATTAAATAACTTCACACACTTCATAACCACTCACACACTCAAACTGCCAGCATAAAGTGATATTACTGTATATTAAGTTGCCTGCTGATGTTAAATGGTTGGAGCTTTCTATATAACTGGCATAGGTTATGGATTAGCTCGAAAACATGACAGCGTAGAGGGAGTATGTACTGTGAAGCTATTTGTATTTTTATTTATTTTTTTGTTGTTGTCCTTTTGGATTATCCTGTGAGTTCAGGGTCCCTACAGCGGCCATTTTGTCTAAATGTTGATTTGGCAAGGTTTTTACGCTGGATGTCCTTCGTTATGCAACCCCCTCCAATTTCTACCGGACTTGGGACCAGCACTGGATGGGCTGTTGTGGGTTCAGTCTCTTGTCACCTGTGAAGCTATTTGACTATAATGACTGCATGTAATATAAAACAAACCCTGCTCAGACTTTGCAGGTTTGGCGTTTCAGTTATTGTGTATGACCCGTTTATGAACATATGGAAATTATTTACATAAACAAATTGTCAAAAGTGCCGGTGGTCTTTAGGACACATAGTGTTATGTAAGTGGGGGCGCAGCTCAGTTCCCAGTGTCAAGCTGCACGGGTTAATGACTCTGCACAGGGGAAACATGGAGAACATTTTCATTGTCTGTGAGCTGACACAATGATGACACCAAGCAGATCAGGCACAACACAGTCACTTTCTGTGGCTGAACAACTTCTCTGCTTGTGTACTTCCAGCTTAGTGAAAACGCCTGACAGTGATTCCTCCAATACCAATAGTTCATGTGATGGCTGTTTCTAACCCCCCAACGCTGCACATTTTGGTTGCTGTGATTTACATTTCATAATTTCTTTAGTTTAAGTTTCAGGAGTTTTCAAATTCAATCCACAGGGAAAACATTTGAAAAGTAGAAAAGAAAGGAAAAAAACTTGACATATAATAATTATTAATCATTACCAAGACAGATAATAATAAATAATTTCACCCAAAAGCTACAATTTAACTACAATTGTTCAAATACTTGTGGTGTTTTCATTTCACTAAACCACAATTCAGTGGTACTTCTGATTCTACTTTATTTGTTAGATTTTATTCATTAGATAAATCGCTTTTCAGTGACAGTTATGAACACATTAATCAATAATTGCATCATCAATTAATTATTCTTAAATATCTATGACAATAAGTAAATAACAGCATCATCAGGTCTTTGCGATATGATTAAAATTAATATGATTAAAATTTATAGCCCGATATAGTTAATTTCAAATCAAGATAACGATATAAACTGTATCACAACAAATAAACAATAATATTAAATATTAACATAAAAATTTGGAATGGTCAATTTCTTATTAAAATAATAATATACTTGACCAAAAAGGTACTGACTCATTTGATTTTTTTTTTTCTATTGCAACGCAGCTTGTTGTTATATCGCACAGCCCTAATCATTTGTCTAAATGATGTGTTTTCCCCCACGGATCAGACTCCATAGCACTATCAGGTCCTGTGTCTTCCCCAGTTATTTATCAGACAAGGCCACTCCTATTTCTCCATTGTCAAGTTCAAATGGCCACATGCCCAGAGGACAGCAGTGGACAGCAGTGGACAGCAGTGGGCACTTTCCCTGATATGCAGCTACACAGACCATTACACAGCAAACTGCAATGCATTGTGTGTATGTCAATCATAGTCAGCACTGAAATTTCAGCAGTGTGTGCTGAAGTAGCTCTACTGTCATGGACCTACACAGGGTAAACTTAGCTCACCATGCATATCATTGAGGCTTGGGTGCATATGACCCTGTCAACAGTTTACTGGTTGCTCTTCCTAGAACCACTTTTGGTAGATGCTGACCCCTGCATATTAGCAACACCCCACAAGATCTGCCATTATGGAGGGACTCTGACGCAGCCATCTAGTCACCGCGATTGAATTCTTGTTAAAGTCATGTCTGAAGCAACATGAAGTCTAATGCCCTCTTCTAAAATGGTAATACAATGACTTAAGGATAAATCATCACAAAGCCCTGAGCTTAATCAAATTGAAAATGTATGGTCTAAACTGAAAAACCTGACCCGATGCATGAGCTGTGCCAGGAGGAATAGGCCAGAATTCCTGCAGTGTTGTGAGAAGTCTATGAGACAAGTTTTTAGTTACACAGCCACCAAGAAGTAACAAGCACCCTCAGAACACAACATAAATAAATGCTAAAAATATATATTCTTTTTGTCCTTTCGGCCACAGCGGATCATTGTCCGCATGTTGATTTGACAGTCTTTTTTTTACCTTGGATGCCCTTCCTGAAGCAACCCTCCCCAATTTCTACCGGGCTTGGACCGGCACTGCACAGCTGGGGAGCGGAATGGAAAAAATTGTCTATAATTATTCTAATACTTTAGATCATTAGAATAAAGCAGTTGGACTAATCAAATGATGGCAATACTAAAGTACAGTGTTTGGAATCGTACAAAACTGAGCTTAAATGTATTTAGCCAAGTGTATGTAACTTGTGACTGGTCTAATAAGATTAACAACTAAAATATCCAGATAAGATCATTGCTAAGTATTAGTTAAGTTTTGGTAATTTTGGCGTTTTATAAAATGTATACGATGCCTTTAATTTAGATTTTCTCCAGAAAAGCTGTAAAACTGAAAAAGATATCTATTGAAAAAACCTAAAGCACTTTCAAATCAGGTTGCTTTCTACGTAATGTGGTTATTTGGCCTCATTCACTGATTCTGCCTCTAGAAGAGTACTGTGCTCACAGAAATGTTTGGCCGACTAGAACTCCAGTCTGCAACTATTTAAACTTTTCCATGACTTCCCTAACTGCTCATATGGTTTCAACAGGATCTTGTGTTCAGATGTGTTCACTACAAAATGAGTGACTAACTTTGCTCCAATTCTCAGTGTGAATTCCTCTCACTGCAAAAATCTATAATTTTGGCAGACAGACACCAAGGGTTAGGCAAATATGCACACTTGATGCTCTGTGTTTGATAGTGTTAACAGTGAGAGGCTCAGCAGGTTGCAACAAGAACGTCGTAGATACACATTAAATAAGGAAACATCTGTATTCCAGCTTCTCTTACAATATACTGGAGCTGAATGAACATCAAAGCTTGGCAGACAGCAGTAAATGCTGTTCTGAAACCTATGATTTATTAGCACTGCTTTTCTGGGATGTACAACGGGCCCATTTCAGCTGGGAGAGGCAGATAGGGCTTCATTCACACTGCTCACTCTGAGCACACCACAGCAGAATTGGAAGATGCTTCACAGTTTGTGAGGTGAATGCAAGATTCTGAAAAATCACACAAATCCCATGCACTTTAATTTGAAGCTGTAACAAGCAAGAAGTCGTGTTTTTAAAAGCTCAACGATGAAACAACAGAAAAACATTAGCGGAGCAGCTGCTCACAACTTCACTTAGGACATTCTCTGTCGTTGATCAATCTGACCCAGGGGATTCTGACAAAGCTCAGCACAGCAAATGTCAGCCCACCATAGGGCTGGGCAAGCAATCAGTGAATCAATAAATCGTTATTGCCCCCAAGAAGCAGAAAGCAAAGCCGGGTAACACAACATACCACTAAAGACCTCAAAGATCCTGCAACCCCTGAAATGCCAAAGGAGTAAAACTTTTTTCCCCCCATCAACATTATACTTAATGGCCATTCATCCAGCTCCATTATTATCTAGAGTAACAACAATGATAAGGGAGTATAAGCTATAGTCAAATCAGGAAAACAGCTTGTAGTATACATTAAAATTAAACAGTTAAACCTGAATAAATCTAGAGAGGGATTTAAAAATATTTGAAGGAATTGGCCGCCTACCGACCACAGAATCAGAGGTTCGCGCCACACGTCAAAGTGTCCCTGGGAAAAACACTGAACCCCCAATAGCCCCTTCCCATCCCCAGCCGTGGAGTGCTGGTCCCAAGCCCGGTAGAAATTGGTGAAGGTTGTTTCAGGAAGGGCATCTGTCGTAAAGAGCTGCGCCAAATCAACATGCGGACAAATGTTTTAATGCAATCCAATGCAGTGGCTCTGCCATAAATTCTACCTTCACATGGTTTCTCAGTTTTTAGGCTGAAAGTGTCAGAAAAGTGACCGATCTACGATGCGTTTATTATTGAGTTTGTAGTGGAGTCATACTGGAGTGCAATGTTATATTTATATTTAAGAGGTGGTTCTAATGTTTTGGTCACCTCATTCATTTTAAATAGGACCAAAACATTAGAACATCTATCATGTAAATGTTTTTAACTGTTGTTGGGTTGGGACAAGTAAAAAGCAGTGCTTACCCCCCATCAACACCACTGTGGTTCCTTAATAATTAGTAACTGTGTGAGTGTGATTATAGCATTTCTGCAAAAGAGATGTAGCCTCTCAGTGAAACTACAATGAATTACAAGGTACAAACATTGTTCCTGTGGCAAAGAAGTCCTACCCTGTCCTACCTTAATGAAAAGCACCCTGTGACACTAGACCACATCAATTAGTACTGCAAGAGGATGGTTTAAAGAAATAAAAGCCAGATTCTGTACTGGACCTTCTACAATTCAGCTGGGCCACAGATATGCCTTTTGTCCTTGCCTTATATCTAATTCAGCGGAGGGTGGGAACACAGGAGCACCTCTTTAGTTTACAATGATATGTACAGCATATTTGAAGCGAAATCTAACACTATAACTTTCAGTGTCCTGAAAGTGATCACCTCACTCGTTACCAGGATTCTAGCCTTTCTCCCTGACAGGCCCCAGACTGCCAGGATATGAATGAACGTCTCCACCCACAAGGGCTTCATGCTCATCGCACTGCTGTAGTGACTCAGTGACTCATCGTTAAGTTTTCAGATAAATGGGTGGTAGTGGGACTCATTAGCAACAACAAGCAGCCAGTGTACAGAACAGATGTCCATCAGCTGGTGGACTGATGTAAAGGCTACAATTTGTCCCTGAATGCTGAAAATACAAGACATGGTTGTTGACCTCAGAAGCGACTACTCAGTGTATAAAACAAATTTTCTACGAAAATCTTTATTTATGACTTGAAAAGGAGCAATGTTTATCACGTTATCAACATAACTGTAATCTCTCTGTGTCACTCACCTTGTACTGTCTCACAGTAGTTAGGTTGGTCGGCATGTGGAAATGAGCTGCTTCTGGCAGAGCGCCGGTATCGAAGCAGCCTGTGTTTAAGTCTGGTGAATGCCTGTGTTGGGTCGTTGCCACCCACAGGCTGGATGAACAGGCTCTCCTTCCCAATGTGGACAAGTCCAGTCTGTACACAAAACAGAAATGTGCAAGAAATATGATAATGGAGACTAGTTTTAAATAAAACAAAAGCAGAATAACTGCTATGGTGAATGGGACATGTGTACATTTCCAGATTGATATTTATATTCTACAGCTGTACTGGAATAGTTTTGGATGATTTTATTTCTTTTTATGGTAACTTATGCAGTACTTCTTTAGCTTTTTATCAGCTCTGGTTAGTTTTAGCCCCTGTCTCACCCTGAGTCCTCTGCTCTGACTCTGTTCTGATGAGTCAGACTGCAGAAGCCTGCTGGATGGCCAAGCACAGCAGAGAGTGATAGATGGAATATGAGAGCAGGTGGGCTCAACTGTGTACACTGTGGGAGTGCAAACCCAATATTAAGGAGGGGCCCAATGAAAGTGCAGGAAAGACTTTGGAAAGTCTTGCAACAGAGTAGAGCAGACAGAGATACCAGATGTATTTTTTGTGGGATTTGTTTTCTACATACATGTGAGGAAATTCCATCAAGGTGTTTCTGTGATATTGCATTTACAAGAAACAAAAAGTAGGTGAAGTCACACGGAATGTGTTATCAGGTTATCCTTGACTCAAAGTGGATATGTGTGCCAGGTTTAAAGAAATGCTTGCGAAGTATTACTATAAAATCAACTTCACAAAAATGGGAGGGACAAATAGGATGGACATTATGTCACAATGACCTTGGTCTTTGGACCTTTGGTTTCCTGAGATATTGCATTCACAAAAGAAAAAAAGAGGCCACAGTGCCCAAACCCTTTGACCACTAACCACCAAAACTAATCATCCTTGACAGACAGACAGACAACTCAAATACATAATGCCTTCAATTACAGCTGTCACCAGCATGTAGGCAAAGCAACTCAAAACCCTATATGTCTTAAAAAAGTTCTGTAGATCCCATTGCTGTAGCTGTACATACCCATGTCCTGCTACAAACTGAATGTTCCAAAAGCTGTGCAGCGCCGGTGCCAGCCTGGTAAAAATTGGGGAGGGGTTGTGTCAGGAAGGGCATCCGGCATAAAAACTGCCAAATCGGCATGTGAACAATGATCTGCTGTGGCGACCCTGAACTCACAGGAAAGGCCTCAAGGACATTAAAAATGTAAAAAAAATCACTTTATTGTACATAACACACAGGATGCCATTCAATGAAAAAGCACTTAAAAACAACCTTCTGGTCCCACTGACCACTAGACTCTGTTATGCAAAAGTCTCTTGAGCAAAAATGTACATGCTCCAACAAGGTAAATCAAGATCTCCATACTAATGGGAGAAATACTGATTGTCAGAATTTTACTTTCTCAAACATCAATTCAATGTGCATTAAACTCACTAACCTTTTTCTAAAGTATTTTTTTTTTTTTACTTTGTACTTGCAAATCTTAGTTTAGCAAATTTGACTGCTTTTACTATAGAGACAGCTGAATCCAGGTGTGACTTTGTGTCAATTAGTTCATGAATTCCTGGGTCTTGTTGTTAAATGTTGCTCAAAATTGGAGCTGTCAATCAATTAGAAGTTTTACACAATTTGTTACTGACTGTCCACAGTTAATCACAATTAATTGCAAAAGCTTTATCTGGCTGGGAATTACAGTAAAGGGACATTTTTAATACGGTTATCTGCATATGAGTGGACACATGATACTGATGGTACTGATGATCACTGTGGCAGAGCTGACACTACAGCCTTATGCTTGTTTGACAGATATTTAAAAAAAAAAAAACAACAACTCTCACCACACAACTGTCTCACCTCAGCAGGGGTCAGTCAGCATTTCCACTCAGTCACACTGTTGGATGCTGCACAGGTGAGGCACCATAAGATAACGTGTGTTACCAGCGTTAAAAAAAAGTTCCTAAAAGAAATTTGTGTTAAAGCTTTAATTGCATAAATGTTAACTGGTCTATTTGAACCACAGTCATACAGGCTACACACTTCTTTGAGACTTTATAATTGTGTTTTACTTCCAATTGGGATTTAATTTCTGCAGGTAGAAAGTCTCTTGTTCCTCTCTATCTCCTCCCATCTCCATCAAAATACAAAGCGTTTAACAAGTTTTTAGTCAAACAACAGATATGCAGATAATCCATTTTAGGCACTGTAGCAGGTACACAAACTACACACAAACCCCCCAAAAGTCCCTGCATCCACTAACAGTTAGCACAGCATAGTGTCTAGTTCAAGCTCCATTGTTGAAGTCATTTGAATTTGACATTTTTGACATGAGCTGGTCACCACCCACAACAATAAGCTTTTCTTCCATTGTGTTCGAATCTCTTCAAGCATTCGATTAGACCAGAAATCTGAGGAGGAAGTCTTTCCGTCTCTTTTATGAGCCAATCAAAATTGGCATGTAGGGCCCCACATGCACTGAACCCACAGTCCTACTCTAAGTCTGCATTTGAACCAACACCAGTCCTTAATCTTATTGTTGAAATAAACAGGATAGGAGCTTGAAAAGAAAACACACTTTACACAAAGTCTGGTAATCTTCTTCTGAATGTAAGTTTGCTGTCATAAATGGTCTGATCCCCTTCATTTTCCAAGTTGACCCAAGGGAGGCACCAAAGATCATTTGGAGGGACAAGGTTTTGGAGGCTCTCAGGAGTGAACCTCCAACACAAGGTGGCCATTTTCATAAAACATATTGTATAAAAGCTAAGATAAGAACCACTGATCTAATCAGCTGCCTACGTCCCCATACTTTGCTTTATGCTAAATTGCCTGGACTTTTTGTAAACGTTTGAAAAGTAAAGCATATATCATATTAAAAGGATTCAGTATTTCCTGTTACCATATCACCAGTTCTGCCCAAACATATATCATCTCCACTAACTTAAAGCAGATTTAAAACAAAGAGCAGTCCAGCCTCTGGTTGCACAAATAATTACATCCAGACCACATCTCAAAGACCAGCTGCTTTAACGTGCCAACACAATGTTCCTCCTGCTACAAGGTCAGAATGCAGAATAAAGCTGATTGTACTTTCTCACTCTCTCTCTCTCTCTCTCTCTCACACACCCTAGTTTTCCTTTGCTGACTCTCTCCCTCCATTCCTCTCCTGCTCAGTCTTAATGTTTTGAACATTAAGCATCGCAGCTTCTGCACTAAAACCCAGGAATACGGCACAGTCCCCTTTCAAACATTAGCTGGTGTTTAAAAGACAAAATTAAACATGCATGAGTGGAAAAGTGACAACTAGTTTCAACTTAGTTTTTTTAGTTTACAACCTGGTTTTGAAGTGACTTGAAACTATTTCTTGATCAAACCAGACCCAAAGCTTTCTCTAACCTTAACCAAGTCCTGCAAGTGCCTTGTCATCCTCATTATGTTAACAGAAAGCGTAATCCAGTTTCAATTAAGTTGCCTACAAAACACATCTGTGTTTGTTGATTAGTTGGATAGAGTGAAGACAGGGTTGAACAAAGGACAAACAACATTCATTGTTTCATTCACTGTCACTGACCCTGATTCTCCTTGACAAACCCATCATGTTCATCTGATAATAAGTTGATTTTCAAAATGAAATAGGAGGCAGTCAATTCCCTGCTATTGAAAAATATAAAAATATTTCTGGAATTCCGTCATTTTCAATTAACTAGCCAGAAATGCAAGCAAGGCCCAACCCAGCTTATGAGCCAGGAAAAACACCGCTGCACAATCCTGCCAGCCTCTGGATCGGCTCAACACTTCAGTGGAAAAGACAGACAAACACACACAAACTTGCAGGACGACGGCGTGTCATGTGATGCTGAATGATTTCATAAAAATGCTAGATGTTCCTCAAGTCAAACTGTAAATAAAGTTTGTGTTTCAGTTTGTTCTTCGACCGACTGTTTCCTCGTTACATAATTCTTTTTCCACAGATCTTGTGTGTGCTCCGTCTCTCTTTCTTTCTACTGCTCCTGCATACATCCACACCTCAACAGTAGGATGTCAGTGTTAGGAGCGAGTTAGCATAAATAAATCTGCCAAGTTGGAAACTGAAATTTCCTGCCTCAGGCTCATAATCATTTGTTTGACCATCTCTCCTATAGACACACACACACACATAGACACACACCTCTATACAGTGTTAATGATCTATAAAAAACTATTTGTATCCTGTGTTTATTCTACTTTACTATACCTTACATTGTATAGTTGAGGCTTTTGGTGTTTAATAAACCCCTTTTTATACATTAATAAAGTGTGAGGATTTTTGTTCTCGTTGAAGCTGAAGGGTACAGTAACCCCTGTACAATTGCATCACAGGGCCACACATGGAGACAGACAACCATTCAGGCTGCCATTCATACCTACAGGCAATTCAGAGTCACCAATTACCCTAATCAGTGTGTCTTTGGATTGTGGGAGGAGACCAGGTTACCAAGCATGAGGAGCAAACTCGCAACACAGTGCGCACACAGCAGTCACAGTGTGTCCACTATGAACAGGTCTGCTCTGACTAAAACAGTGTGGTACGCCATCGGATAAATCAGCAAGTCAATCTGTTCCAACAATTGTGCAGACACTGCTCCCAGCTGAACCCCATGGCTAACACATTCTGTTCCAGCATAATGGGGACTGGAGGAAGCATTAAAGCATTTCTACAGCACCACAGTATGGGAACACGATCCCATTCATAGACATTAGCAAGAGAGAAAGGTCCATCACAATCATGCTACAGTAGTTGTAGTTGCAGGAATTTGTGGCAAAATGCCTCCATCCTCAGCAGCAATGAGAGACGATTTGACTTCATTTCTGCGCTGTTCTGTAAGCTATAATAACACAGTAAGGGGGATATACGTTTTGGAGCTGATGTTCTTCCCCCTCTATCTATTTATTACTGTTACCTACATTCTGTGTAGATAATGAAACCTTGTTGTCTGCAGTAATATATCTACCGCTGGAACATCCTAGTTTGTCCACATAGATAAACAATCGGCCATTATAACATATGTACATTAAGTGTGGGATTTGCCAAGCTTTAACAGCTGAGGCTACAGTTGCAAACAAAAGTTTACACACACATCACGGCAATGCTGAGTTTTAAATAACTTCTTTGGACAGTTTGTTTTTGTGGGGGTGAGTCAGAATGATTGTACAATATAAATTTATAATAGGAATAATAGTTTGGTGCACGGGATAGGCTCAAAATCCTGCTTTTAAAATTCCCAAACTTAGCATGAAAGTTTTACTAGTTGTTCTCTGATCATGAGTCTGAATATAAATAAATAAATACTCGCTTTAAAATGCTTATTCCCATTCACACACACACACACACACACACACACACACACACACACACCGATGGCAGTGGCTGCCATGCAAGGTGCTCACCTGACCCACCAGGAGCAACTTGGGGTTCAGTGTGTTGCCCAAGGACAGTTCGACATGGGATCAAACCACTGACCCTGTGGTCCATGTTCAACTGCCTTAGCAACTCAGCTACATCGCAGGCTTCTGGATAGAAGCTTCTGGCTAAAATATCAGTTGTCCTTACTACAGCCTGCTATTTTCAGTCACTAGTTTTAGGTTTCAATAACTATAAAACTAAATTGTAAATGCAGACATTCTGACATACAGTAATAAAGAATACAAATTTTAAACACACAATAAACAATTTATTTTTGTCCAGTTTAATCACAATGGTAAGTTCATAATTATAAAATGCTATTTGGCAGATATACATCTCATTGCTAGCTTATCTCTGTATCCCCAACTAATTCATCAGTATCACGCAGCAAAGTTAATCTTCTTCTGACGTTGCTTTGCCACCACTTTGTGGCTGCCTACTTTGCATCCTAGTCATTTAATTTGAGGCCATGAATACAGATGCAGAGTAGAGACATCACTATTTCTTCAGAAACTGACCTTTTACAGTCACACCTTTTATTGATTACTGAAAGGGGCTTCTCTTTCATGAAAGACAAACATGATCTCAAGCAGTATCTTCCCTGTGTGGAAACTGTTCAGGCCTCACTACCGCACCTCTTAGAAACCTCTGCCAAATCACCTGCGGCACAACATGAGTTGTTGATGGACAGCTACCTTGAAGTCTCTCATGTCTGACTTCCTGAATGGACTTGAACTTTGCATACCTTGAAAATTTCCCTAAAGTGAGCGAGGAAGGTGTGCAGCTCTGTCAGGCCAAATGTAACCAGGTCAGTGATGTCTTCTGGCCAGTTCCCAAGATTAAGGAGGGTTAATGTGCCAAGCCGTGATGTGACATAACCACAGAAGCAAGTTATCGCTTTCCTCTTTACAATGTCAAAAGTATCATCTGCCTGTTTCCTGCTCAGTTGCACAACTAAGTAGCTGTTTCCAGGAAATGGCCCCACCTCCCCGAGGTACTTGTTGCCACTGGCCTGGAACTTTGAACATCAAAGACCATCTATAGGATAAGTCCTTCTCTCTGGAACAGATGGCTCAGGGCTTTAGTTTCTTTTAAGATGTCTATAAGAAGAAGGAGCATCATGTAGTGCTTCAGCCCTGTAGCATCTGGCTTGAGCCTGCATCTGACATGATTGGGAAAAATCTTGCAGAGTTTTGTGACAGGTTCATCGTCCTTGGCTACATAGTATGTTGAATAGCTTGAATAGATTTTCCCTTCTTTGTCCTCAAGCCTTGTCACACTCAATATGAGTCTGATGTCAGGGGATGATTGTGTAGTGTTCTCACTCTAATTTTATCACTACTTAGACCCAAGAATAATGTGTTGCCATTTGCTTTTGCTGGCACTGCTCTGCAGGTGAGACTGTGCATTGTCTTGGTATCAGCATCGTACTAACGTCTCCGTCTCACAAAGCCAGGTCTGCTTTCAAGTCCCCTCACAATTCTTATGCCTCCTAAAATATAAAGACACAAAACAGATGAATGATCTGTTTTTAACAATTCTGATGAATTGTTATCAGATATCAGTCATAATACTTATGGTACTGTACGTTTTAAATCATTACATGCACTGAGTTGGCAGTTTATTAAGTACACCTAGCCAAAAGTAATGCAGTCTAATAAATCATCTTTCTTAAGGTCACAGTTATTTTTTTCTTGAAATTTGATACTTGATTATTAAAATGTGCAGTCCTTTGTAGAGGTTGTAGTGTCTGATGCTGTTCACTTGAATTTTGTCATGCTACAGTTCAGTTGTGCCTTTCATTTGGCTATAGGTCTGTTGGATTAGACAGCATTAGTTTAAGATAATAATCTTAATGCAAATTCACACATTCATATGTACAACAGCAAGTCACAGTGAGGAGCCTATTATCTCTCTTGGGTAAAACGTAAAGTCTAAATAAAATCTATATAATAATAAATAAAACAGTAAGAAATCAGCCATTATCACTGTCCTCTCTCTTCTATCTGACAAATTCAAGCTTTAACAGTTGTTTTGATAAATTACTTTCATTGGGTCTGAGCTTTTATTATAAGAACAGTTTTAAAGACATTACCTAGCCATGCAGTGCCGAGTCCCAAGCAGGAAAAGCCTCCAGCGGAAAAACTGTGCCAAATCAACATGCTGACAATGATCCACTGTGGCGACCCTGAACTTACATGATGAGCCAAAAGGACAAAAAAAGATTACTACAATAGCTGGTGTTTCAGCTGACCTGGGCACCCTGACTAATCAGTGCCCTCTCTCCCCGCTGTCCACTCTCTGTGTGGACGAGTTGAGCATTGCCCCTGGACAAACACAGACACACAACACAGATACAGTTGGAAATCAGAGGCAGCTGTTAATAAAAATTAAAATCATCCTTTGAGATGCACTTATTTTGCTAGTTAGTAGTAAATACCTCCCAATTTATGCATTTCTAGGAACTCACTCACACTTATGTTTCCAAATAAGTTTTACACTGTAACTTTAAGGCCTATACAGAAAGAACAAAAGCTGCTTTCAACTGTCTAACTGTGTTCCCACATCACTTGACATGGCTGCACTAGCTTGCACTTAATACTAGGAATTGTTTATTAGCTGAATAGCTACGGAACAACTTACCTGAGGGTTTGACGGCAGAAGATGTGATGAGGATTCTTCACCAGTAAATGATGACTGAATTTCCACTGACGCGTCACATGTTATTTGGTTAACTGCCTTTGTTCTTTGGATATTATGGCTTTTCCCACCTTCAGATATCTTAACAGTTTGTTTGTTGTGCAGGGCTCTGAATTCATGCACGTGACCTAATGAGACCTGCTCGCTGCTGTCATGCTATGTCATGACATTGAACAGCTAAATTTAATCTCATAGTAACATGATTTGTCTAACAATGGAAATAATTTTATTGATAAATAAATATAATAAAGTCTTTATCGTGGCACTTCGCTTTATTGTCCCAGATCCGAAATCTTTCTGTCCCCTGTGCTATATTTATTGTCCCCTGTGCACAGGGTTTAATTTATTTGAGGTTTTCTGACAGCAAAAGAAGATCACACTTTCACATATTAAATGAAAATTACACGTGCACCCACTCAGGTGGTTGATTCAGTGGTGCTAAAAGATCCGAAATATCTTTTAATTTGACAAGGCCTCTTGACTAAGCAATTTAAGCAATTGCCTATTGATTAGGATAATTTGGCATCTGAGAAAGCGGCTGGTTTTCACAAGTCAAGAAAGTCTTTGTTTGTTTAGAGCCTTTTCTAAACAAATGCACATCATCAGTTTAATAAATTTACATAACTACGAGTTAGTGGGTGGTGGAGCCACATTCCAAGGATTTGAATCCAAGGTCAATCACACACACACACAAACACACACTCATACACTGATGGGGGAGCTGCTAAGCAGCTGGCCAACACTCACCAGGAGCAACTAAGTTGGGGTTCAGTGTCTTGCTCAAGGACACTTCGACATGTGACCGGAGGAGCTGGAGATCGAACCAGCAACTGCGAGATTGGTGGACGACCGCTGCTGAGCCACAGTCGCCCCAGAGGAAGACCCAAAGCTGAAGGACACTGGTTCAGATGGTCTGGAACAACCAGAAACAATCTTGGCACAGGTATTCTATGAACTGGTTACCGCTGCAACACCAGTCTCACTGTGCAGAGTCAAGTGAGTTTACATCACCATGGACTCAAAGAAGCTCTTATTTCAAAATCAACTTCAAGCTTGACTCACGTTTTTAATCGGAGGACGTGAACAAAGAAAAAGCCCTTGGGATGAATGTTTTATGGTCAGATGAGAAAAAGAGGGTTGTTGAACACTGAACCTACTGTTAAAAACAGTAGCAACAGGCTCTGAGACAGTTTTGCTGCCGATGGACCTGCTGTATTGCACAGACTGGATGGAATAATAAAAGAGAGGGATTAACAAGTGGATAAGTAGATATGGTATAAGGTACTGGGGGGGTTGCTTAAAGTGGTAGTCACAATAAAAGTGACTGTGTGTGTGTGTGTGTGTGTGTTCTTATGTGCTGAGGCAGTCTAGTTGACTTGAAGGGTTAAGATCTGCGGCTGTGAATGGCTAGAGTTACATAACGCTTGGACCATATGGGGATAGGTTTCACACAGGAAAGCGATAGTACATTTGTGGTGTGTGTGTATGGTGGACACCATCTTTTCACACAGCGGCTGAGCTAATTACCTCTAATGAAGGGACATCACATTTCCTGCAAAAACATTTCCCTTTCACCATAATAACATCCAGCAGCTGCCTAGAAAAGACAAATTAAAATAACATACAAAATAGCAATAGAAAGGTCAAATGTCTGCTCTGGCTGGCAGCCAATCACAACTTTACACTGAGTTTAAAGGCATCTGGGGTACTGTGTGCTTTCATGATACACAACAGTCTGTGAATGTCTGGACAAATACAGACAGCCTGATCACACTTCTAGACTTCACAGACACACAAAGTGTGCTTTCTCTGACTGCTCCAAAGAGCAGTTAGCTACTGGCAAACCAACATGTGGCTCACTCCAAGTTGCTAATAACATTTCTAGGGCCCTAAGCAGACCCACGATAGCCCACAAAGTTTTCATCTATCAGGCTGAATCCAAGGAAGGACTTCAGTGTTTGATTCAGTTCTTATTTAAGGTTCATCATTGAGGTCACTTATTATAATGTTGTACTCCACAGGCTGGGTTGAAGCAGCCAGTGATGGATGTTGACGTGCACTAATTAACCATTCACATTTGTTGTCTCTCGTAAATAAGTCCGTCTGTTGGCTTCTCCCAACCTCTCTGATCATCTGGATACTGATTATGATGTTTGAGATACTACAGATTATTTTGATTTAGGGAGGCTCCTAAAATTTGATTGAACAATTTGGACGTTTTACAGTGTTGAAATACACTCCTACGTACTCTCTAGTGTACAAACTGCATGATGGAGATGCTGTTTATGAATGACCTCAAACATACTCCAGTAAATCTAAGATGCGTACAAACCCATTTCCTTTTTCTAAAATGCAATGAAAAAATGTGATTCTTGCTGGGTCAATGAGTTGCTCAACAGCCTGTGGTTGCTAATGATTAATGCTTCTCTTTATGATGCTTCAAACATTTTTAATTAGGAGAACGATGTGGACTGCAGACCATTCACACTGTGATCATGAAGCAACTGGCATTAATACACCATCACAAATGACAGGAATGACAACTTTTCACTGATAAGACTGTTTTTTGGGTCCATCTCACATGCGGTCTGGCCTAGAGAACTTGAGGTTTGAAGTTACATTTCTGGATGCAGCGGTGGATTGGGCTAAGTGACAGAGGTTTTTCTAAAGTTCTGATGAGTCAGAACTTTCAAAATGACTGAAAGGTCAGTCATTTTGCCTCTTTTTACGAGTGTGTTTCATTAAACTCTAAATTTGCTTATATCATATGTCAGGTTGGGGCAAATTGTTACATTTTATTTTTTACTGTATTTTTCTGGAATTGGGGTTTGTACTGATTATTAAATATTATAGCCAAAACTTGTCTCTGCAATGCTGATGCATCATTCAGGATCAACTGGTGCAGTGTCAATGTAACTGCTTGGAAAGATCAGCAACCTATGTAAATAGCAACCTATGATAAATGGTCTGCACTTCTATAGCGCTGTTCTACCTATTGGCACACACATTCACACACTCACACACCGATGGGGGAGCTGCTATGCAGCTGGCCAACACTCAACGGGAGCAACTAAGTTGGGGTTCAGTGTCTTGGTCAAGGAGACTTGAATCGAACACGGGGAATCGAACCAGCAACTGGGGGGGATTGGTGGACGACGGCCCTACCTCCTGCGCCACAGTCGCCCCACAGTAAGACTAAATTATCCCAACATACCAACATGAAAGCCCCACAATGCAACGAACAACAGAAATGCTGAAGTTACTCACAACTAGGAAAAGTGAAGTGTTCTTTTAAACACACACATAAAAACACGCACCTGCTTTGTTGTCATATATTTTAAATCTGTATGAGTTTGGCTCTGTTTTGCCTGACTTTTTTATTAGCTGCCAACAAAATGTTACTGTAACTTCTGCTCTAATAGCGACTGAAAACATACTGCATTGTACTAAGAATCTGCGGGCTAGTTTGAAATTTTACTAAAACTCTGAAATAAACTCACTGCCCCTCAGCCTGACAGACTGTAAGAGGCAACAGGTTCAACTTCTCCAGCTGCCTGTTTTTTCCACATAAGCCCACCATGTGTTGTGCAGTGTGTGCACGCTGCTGCACACTGATCTGCTCATTCACTGTGAGCTAGTTTAATATTACACTGTCACTGGGGAAATATAAAGGAAATAAAGGAGCTGAGTTTACTTTAATGGCTTCTAGTGAAGCCTCAACCCAACCTGTACATCCACTTTATATAAGGGCTTTATGAAATGTCCACTGTAGGAAATTCCTACTGTCATTCAACCTTCCTTCACAGGGAGGTCAAAGGTCAGACTCTGCTAAGGAACAGCAATACTACATATGATGAGAGTTGCTGCTTTTTAGAAGGCTGGTTGAAACCTTCTACTCCACTGTGTCAATCAAATCAAAAGTGAAAACTTTATCTGCACAAACCCTTAACTGAGATGTTGAGCATGTAAGTTCATCCTTTATCCTGTAAAGCAGGAGGTTTCACTGATGAGACAGAGGAAGGTGTGAGTTTAGCTGCTTGAACCTAATGACATGAAGTCTATCAACAGGTCCATAAAAAGAGGATGGATTTACCAGACCGCCACAGGTGCTTATTGATGCCACAGAGTCCGTGCGGTTGACGATGGAGCCGGTGTAAAAGCAGAGCTGGCTCGTGGGCAGACGGCTGACCGCTGCGATCCGGTCTCTGCGCCTCTCCTCCACCACGAAGTCCCTCGAGAGAAACGTGTTGTCCCGGGTGAGATTTAAGTACAGGTTCCTCCCAAAAGCAGGCAGTGACAGAAGAAGGTTATCTGGGTAAGAGTGTCCTTCTTCTTGAGCGTCCATTGAACGCAGAACGCGGCGCCGCTCAGCGTGGACAGTGCGCTGCGGGGACAGGTGCGCCTCCGGACCGGACAGCAGCCTGGGGACAACCTCGTCTGTCTCCAGTTCAGCACAGGCTGTAGGGAGGGACAATTGCCATTAAACTGTGGCCACGGTGAACAAACGCTGCCTCCGGTTCTGACCAGTGAACTGGCTGAACTGCTACAGCTACAGCTGAAAACCCCTTCAGCCAGGAACTGAGTCGCTACGGCAGATAACAGTCTTTATGTAAAGGGCTTCTCAAGGAAACACAGTGGGCTTCTTAGGACTGAGCTTTACGCTGTTTAACTGGCTTCGGATATCTGACCTATATCTGAGGGAAACATACGGAAATACACAACAGTGGGACCGTGCGTCAAGAGTTTCTACTTACCAGGCACCACGATGCAGAGAAGAGAGAGGAGCAGATGAGCAGCTTGGCCGTGATGCATGATGAAGCAAAGCAGGCTAAAATACTACACAAGGTCTATTGAGGACAGAGAAGCACCAAGCAGACTGCGAAATATTTCCTCAAGTAGCAGAAGTTGCAGGACTTCAGGCTGGGATGACTTTTGCGGTGCAGAACACGCCCACAGACGGACAAACCGGCCTCCACTCACATTTGATTGGTCCGGTTTAACCGTGGACCAAGAGAAACCGGATTCCCTGTCTTCTGATTGGCCAGTGACCGTGTCTGTCACTGCCGGGGGTTGAAACCCTACACGTGGTTTCAGGAGGAGAAAAAGTACAGAGGACTGGTCTTTTTGGATAAGTGTATGTGTTGGGGGGGTGGGGGGCGGATTGTGCGTGCGTGGACACATTTTAGTTCCAAACAATCGTTGTGAGGACACTGCTCCCATTTCTAAAGGCTGTTTAAGAATTAAAAGTTGGTTTTAGGGTAAGGATCAGGTTTGGGCTAATGTGTGTGACCTTTGTAACCTTATTAAAATTTGTATTAAACCATTGGCACAGTTATTCCAATAGTGAACAATACAAAAGGACATAATGTTCACACCAATGAATGAATGAATGTGGTGGTGAATTACTGGAGCAGCAGTTTGAAACCCAGCTCCACATGTTGGCTCCAGCAACCTGAAATGGCAGCTTCCCTTGGAGTCCAGATGTTTCTCATGCGGATCAATAACGTTCTCAAAACTAAATGTAAACTATGTTTAAATACACCTGTGGGGGATTAGAGGGAAAGTGTTGAAGCATTTCGTTTCTTAGCCAGCAATCAGACATCTACACCCACTTCACTAGTATAAAAAGTCAAATTCAAATTAGAACTGTTTTGATGTGTACTATGTGTACTATATGTTTTTGTTTGTTTCCAAGTGTATGAACATCCAGCCTGTTTGTCTCTCCTTTTCCCAGGTGTGATGGAGATGATGTAGAGGAAGATGTATGAGGTAGAAACTGGTGATGACACATGAAAGCTGCTCATCTCCATCCACAATTATTCTTGCTGCTCTTCCTTTCTTTCTTCTCCAGCTGGTTGGTGCACAGTGATGAGCACCATCTTGTGGCCAAGAGTGGACTTAAAACTGAAGAAGTGATCCTCAACGTGAGTAATCATCTTAAAATGTAATTGTGTTTCCTAAGACTATTACATTACATTGCATTACATTCATTACTATTCTGCAGTGATCATACAGTACGCCCTGTGCCACTTCCACTACAATTAATTATTGAAGAATAACAGATTGCATTTGATTATGTGTGAATGTTGTGAAGTGTAGTAAGATTATTGGTAGCATCAATGGATTTATTCTATGGGCCAGACACTATGAGAGCAGCCCTTTCTTTTAGCTCTAGTCTGTATGTTTATACTGATACCAGAATAAAAAGCATTGCAATAGTCTAGTCTGGAAGAGATAAAAACATGGATGATCTTGGTTTTAGTGTAAGAGCCTCAGAAGAGATGATGTTAACAGTGATGTCAAGTGGAAAGGTTAAAAGTTAAAATAGACTTGACATGGTGGGGGAGGGAGACAGACTGTGCTAGTCTGACAGTATGTATTGTGAGATCATACTGTATTAACTAAGCTAATAGACACAAGCACCGCACTTTTAATGAACCTTGGATATTTTAAACCCTGTAGGTAATTTTCAGTGATTCAAATCATGGACCGATTTGTAAACCCCTTTTTCCCCTTGGTTGAATTTTCTTTCACATAGAGGAAAGCAAAACTCAAACATGCTGTTTTAGGCTGGATGTTGGTTTTATCACGTTTCTACCACTAACAAGCTGCTCCAAAATTTATTTGGGATCAGACCATGACCACATCCAGTAAAGAGTGGTTCTCAATTCCTGTTCTCAAGGACCCCTGCTCTGCCCCTACCCACTGAAGATTACCTGGACAATGTGTGTTCAGTAAGATTCCAGTGAATCACAGTCTGGGCAATAAACCTAGCAGAAAGTTACAGCCGATGCTGGATGCAACTCCTCACCCCAACAAACAACCCAACAATAAAAAAAACACAGATGTTTAGGTAAAATATGCTCTTTTGTTTGACGTCGCATTGTAGTTAAGCACAAATTTTATATCCCATTATGGCCAAATGATTAAAACAAGGAATTTTTATTTTTACTTTCATATTAACATATTATTTATTGTGCATTCAGTTAGTGCAAATGAAGTAATACAAGATTTTTAAGGAGTTTATAAAAACAATAATACATACTTTATAGTGTTATATCAATGCAAAATTTGCATCCCCCTTGTAAACTCACTAGAGTACATATTAAAAGGATAACTTTTAATATGTACAATCATGTGTGTCAACACTTAACAACTGATGAGTGGCACTAGGTGTAAACTGACATTACGCTTCAAGAACACTAAGACACTAAGGCTTTGAATAAAGTGAAAGTAAGAAAAGCCAAAAAAGAGGAAATGAAGAGGCAGGGGATCTTGATATAAAGCACAAAGTTGTATAAGATGAATGTTTTACTATCATCTTTCCAGTCTTGACTTGAATATCAATAGAAAGCAGTGGACAGATGTGAAGGCTGACTTTGAACAATGATACCCCGAAGAATTATTCAAAATTACAGCTGAAAGGAAACTAACCCTGCTCATAGGATACAAAAAGAGGCTGTAAAAGATAATTTTTTATGACTTAATGTTTTTATAAACTGCTTGACAAATGTTCTTATTTCTGAGAAAAGCATATGTCTACTAGTTAAATGTGCTTTAAACATTAAAATTGAGAAAAAGGTCTGTACAGTTGTTTTGGGCCACACCTGAGCAAGATTGCTGTGTTCAGACATGTGCAGATCAAATTGAAACCAGACTAAGTGAAGTACCTGCTCTCACTATTTCCTGCTCGTTGTCACAACTCTTCTAAGTTCACTGTGTAATTATGTGAGCCAGTGAGAACAGTATTGACATTGTCAACACTTGAAACACTGGAAGCGTCCATGCATTCAGTGTGTTACTATAGTTTATCACTGAGTGTTGGAAAGTCAATCATGTCTGGTCAGACTTCGCTTTGTGTTTTCATGTTCAAACAACGAGACCACATCACTAAAACTGGTGAATGCTTTACCTAAATTATTATAAAGAAATAGTGAAATAAAGAATTATGTAATGCCTCCATACAGATCAGATTGGTAATGGTATGTTTTCTTCGTATTGAATTGGAATTTCATATTGGAATTGAAGTTAAAGGTACACAAACAATTTAGCTAGGTTTATGGTTTATGGTTTACTGGGTTCAAATAAATGTGGTTTATCATCAATATGATTTCTCATTATTACTCTTTAAAGACTATTGATGCCATGTGTCTTGTCCATGGACACTTGACTGAATTCTTCAGACTCTAGGTATTAGTGTCATCCAGGTCATGGTATTACGAAAACAGCTTTATCTGATACCCTTTCAATTACGTTGCACTTGTACAATTGTACAGTTAGGGGCGACTGTGGCACAGGAAGGTAGATTTGTCCACCAATCTCACAGTTGTTGGTTCAGTCCCTGGCTCCTTCAGTCACATCTTGACGTGTCCTTGAGCAAGACACTGAAACCCAACTTAGTTGCTCCTGGTGAGTGTTGGCCAGCTGCATAGCAGCTCCCCCATCGGTGTATGAGTGTGTGTGTGATTGTGAGTGTGAATGGCTGAATAAGAAGCAGTGTAATGCGCTTTGAGTGCAAATAGGTAGAAAAGTGTCATATAAGTACAGATCATTTACAGTGACAATAGGCATATTCTATTCTATTTAAGACATTTCACTTATCAACAGTTCTCCAGAACACTTGCCAAAACACTTCCAACACTGATCAAGATCAGTTTGGTCACTTTTGGTGTCTGCTGGAAACAGATTTACATAGTTGTCACAAAGCACAATGGACTGTTCTCTTGGAAATCTTTTGTCCAATACTGATTTGATGCTGAGAAACTTAATCTTTGCTAACAATGACATTATGCCTTTTATTGAGTTCTGATTATGAAGTATGAGACACGACCATATTTAAATCAGGTAAACAGTTAAGGTTTTATGTTTCTATTAACTTAAAAAGCGACAATGTGCAAAAAACCATTCATCCTATATTTTGAAACAAGATGCCCTGCACCAGATTTAGCCAGTGGCTCGTTTCCATCTTATTTCCTGTTGAAGGTACACAATGAGAAAGCAAGTTCAAATGTCAAATCATAAAAGACGGTAAATCAATTTGAAGGATTAAGCCTCTCAGTGTCATCTGAATTTGTGCTTCAAAACAAGAGATACAATTTTGCTTATATTTCTTTTACAATCACAATATTTCTTCATAAGTTTGTGTTTCTCCAAATGTTCAGTCTTCAAATCTCCAAATTATATCCAAGTCTTCATATAACTCTCACAGATTTTCAATGTGATCTCCGCCTTTTGGACCCCACTGTATTTTATGTGTCCACATTGCATGAGGGTGGGTGCAGCACCAGCCTAAACCAGCTCCCAACAATCTGGAAAACTCTACCTGTAACCATAAATAACCAGGGCAAACCAGCAGAGGGTTGACAAAAATGCCAGCAGGACTTGAATGAAACATTGAGTTCAAGAAGATGTAGAAACGAACCACGTTCCACCGATTCTGTAATTCACATAGAAAAAATCGGATGTAATGATGAGCACACAAGTCTTTTACCTGTATATGTCAAGTATTCAAAACATTTTGACAAGAGCCCGTCTTATCTGGATTAGATCCTCTTCCAGATTTAAAGAAAATACTTTGTAAATTATTTGCTTTTTGGTCCATATTGCATGAAATTTATTTTTGAATTGTTGTTCTCACGTGTTGAACTTTATTATTCACACTGAGTGTGACTCAGTGCACACTCTTTGAGTGGCTGCTGCTGTCTGCTGTAGACGAGCATCTGAAGCGGCCATTTCTTTCCTCCTTCTCATCAACTGCCAATCCGTTGCCAAGCTTGTGATGTTCTGCAGCTTCATCCTCTGTCTGGCTCCTTTCTTCCTCCTCTTCCTCATCATTGTCACTTCTCTCATCTCTTGTCAGCTGTGACATATCAAAGAGAGAAATACATATTATGCAGAAAAGAAATATGAGGGAAAGGTTGGAAAAGGGGGGAAATAGGATACGAGTGCATATGGAGCAACAGCAGGCCAAGAAAACAGAGCAGCCAGTGAATCTCTGTATGAACCTGAAAAGCTCAGAGTCTCTGATGTGTTGTTCTATCAACACATATTTCTGCATATTAACATTTAGCTAGCATTTTTCATTTTTGAATAGCTTTTTCTTTGTGTGTATGTGTGCGTGTGCATAACGGTGTTATTAAATGTTGGTGATTAGTTTCTGGTAGCTAGACTAAGTCAACTGTGTCTAAGAGAGCAGCTCAGAGCGGCAGTGTGCACATGGACACAGTGGGGTCAGTCAGTTAAATATGTTTCAGCATTTCAGCCTGGACTGACAACATGATAAAATCATTATAATGAACTCAACTACAGTTAGGTGATGTTTGTTTAGGAACAAAACCTACTTGGTTAAATTTAGGAAAAGATTGTGGTTTGAGTAGCTGTAATAGGATATTGGCCAAACAGACATGGTCTTTCACACACACACATGCACACACGCACGCACAAACAAACCACTTTAAATGTTATTAGCAGCATAGCTATAGGCCGGGAGGGACATGCTCCACACAATAGTTAGCTCGGGAAGTCATCATGCTATAGAATGTGCCACTATGCCATTAAGTTTATGCAGAAAAACAAAAAAGTAATAGAAAGATTGTGGGGTGGGTTAGGACACACAGACAACAATCATTAAAGTAACAACACTGAGTAACAATGCAATATCATGATTAAACCGACGAGATCAAATTATTTCACCAATCTTATATCTGCAAATAAGAAAAATCCTACAGTCCTGTTCGATACCATTAAAAATGTTGTCTCGCCCTCAGCTCCACAAGAGTCTGTATACTCATCAGCTGACTGTAACAGAATTTAAATTTCTTTGTCAGTAAAGTGCAGGACATCCTCAAACAACTATAATAGAGGTTCTCCTCTCCACTCTTGGTCCTGTTCTTCTCCTGTCAGCCTACAGGACATTTTAGAAAAAAATTTAGAAAAAAAGATGAAACCTTCTTATAGCCCTGTTGACAATGTTGCAACAACTTTGCTGTTAAACACTACTGATTCACTTGGTCCTTGTCTGGCCTCCCATTCTCAAAGGTAGAATGGGAAGCAGAGCCTTTAGCTATCAAGCTCCTCTCCTGTGAAACTAGCGCCCAGTTCAGATTCGGGAAGCAGAAACTCTCTCTACTTTTAAGAGTAGTAGTTTCATGTTCCAGTCTCTGTAATAAAATGTTGTGATCAATGGTATCAAATGCAGCACTAAGATCTAACAGAACAAGTATAGAGACTAGTCCATTATCTGAGGGCATGAGAAGATCGTTGGTGACTTTTACCAGTGCTGTTTCTGTACTATGATGAACTCTAAATCCTGACTGAAAGTCTTCATACAAATTATTCCTGTACAGGTGGTTGCATAGTTGTTTTGCAGCTACTTTTTCAATTATTTTAGAAATAAAGGGGAGATTAGATATTGGTCTGTAATTGGCTAAAACACCTGGGTCAAGACAGGGTTTTTTAAGTAGTGGTTTAATTACAGCTACCTTATAGGCCTGTGGTACATAGCCTGCTTCTAAAGATAGATTGTAAAGCTTCCTTGAGCAGTCTAGTTGGAATAGGGTCTAGCAGACAGGTTGTTGGTTTACATGAGGTAATAATTGTTAGGTCAGAGAGATCGAAGGGTAAAAAGCAGTCTAACAGGGATTGGGGCCTGGTTCTAGCACTGCTGTACATGAAGATCTATCTGTAATATTTGGGGGGGAGGATCTGGTTCTTTCTCTAATAGCTACAATTTTATTCGTAAAGAAAGTCCTGAAGTCATTGCTGCTCAGAGTTAAGGGAAAACTAGGCTCAACAGAACTATGGCTCTTAGTCAGCCTGGCTACAGTGCTGAACAGAAACCGGGGGTTGTTCATGTTTTCTTCTATTAATGATGAATAATATGCTGTTCTCGAATGAAGGAGAGTTTTTTTGTACATTTTTTATCTGTTTTTCCAGGCCAAATGTGATTCTTCTAACTTTCTGGAACACCACTTCCTTTTTAACTGTTGAGTGTTTGCGAACTATACCATGAAGATCACCTCTGCTGGTTTACTGCCTTCTTTTTCAGAGGGGCAACATTATCGAGTATTGTACATAGTGAGGCTGCAGAATTATCAACAAGATAATCTACTTGTGCAGGAGTAACATTAAGGTGGCAACTTTCCATTGTATTAACACATGGTGAAGCAAATGATGAAAGAATTGTTTCTTTAAATTTGTTTACAGCTTTTTTACTTAAACAATTGCTAAAGTGGAATTTTATATACTATACTGAACCCCTAACAGCCCATTCCCCTCCCCAGCTGTGCAGTGCCGGTCCAAGCCTGGTAGAAATTGGGGAGGGTTGCATCAGGAAGGGCATCTGGCGTAAAAACTGTGCCAAATCAACATGTGTACGGTGATCTGCTGTGGCGGTCTAAGGTGTGATTAAAACAGTGAGTGGGTTTATTTACATTTTGGAAAAAACAATTGTATCTAATAATGAATTAAATGCTGTGTTGAGGCAGTTACTGTCAGAAAATACATGAATGTTAAAGTCGCCCTGTCAGGATCTAGACCTCGTTTCCACTTCCTGCCCAGGACTTTTATTTTGTAGCCCCACTTTCCTGCTTTCTGCCTTATGTTAATTCATCAGCCTGATTGTTTTCCCCTTTTTCCCGGGTTTATTTGTACCCAGCTCTTCCCACAGTTCCCTGCCAGATGCTCCGTCTAACTCCCAGGCAGTGCACCTTGCTCCCTGGTTTACCTGACATCTGTTTTTTGGATTCCTGATTCTTCTTTTTGAACTCTGTTGACTGTTTCCTGTCCGAGGTTTAGTTTGTTCTGTTTTTGATTCTGTCTATTTATCTCCATATCTGTTGGAGTTATCTGCCATATATCCTCATGTTCAATGTTTGTTAACTGTCGTGGCTTTTTTCGTGTCCTCCTCTCACGAACGAAATTATGTTAACCCTTTAGCCTTTTTGATTAATAAAACCGTTTTTCAGTTAACTCCCTCTTGCCGTCTCTTCACTTGGGTCCATCCTTATACAAAACTGTGACACACCCACTAAAATGACTTTATCTGTATCAAGCACTAAATCAGATAGGAAATCAGAAAAATCTATCAAAAGGACTGAAGTACACAATAACAAATAATAGTGGTTTTTGAGTTTTCCAGTTTGGGTACCAAAGACCAAGAGTAAGGCTCTCAAATGAGTTCTAACTATGTTTAGGTCTAGAAATTAATTGGTAAGCTTGAGTAAAAAAATTGCTGCTACTCCTCCACCTCGGCCTGTGCTTCTAGGAACATGATAATTAATATGAGTTAAATGAAATGAAAGTTAAATGAAAAGCAATGACACATATGCACTTAAGTGGTAAGGTGCTGAATAATAAGTACTGCTATTACCAGTCCCAAGTCTGGATAAATGCAGAGGGTTGTGTCAGGAAGGGCATCCGACGTAAAACACATGCCAAATTAAAAATTTAAATCATGACTTTCACTTCTAATCTGACTTCCATACTGGATCAGTCGGGGTTAATAACGATTGCCACCGGTGCTGTTGACCCACAGGGTACCGGTGGAAATATGGCTACTGTTGATCGTAGAATGAGAGAAGTAAGGTGTGTCCGTAGAGAGACAGAGAAGAGGAAAACTAAGAATGTAGGACTGACAGTAGGGACTTTGAATGTTGGTTCTATGACAGGGAAGGCTAGAGAGTTGATTGACATGATGCAGAGAAGGAAGGTGGACATACTGTGTGTCCAGGAGACCAGGTGGAAAGGTAGCAAGTCTAGAAGCTTAGGAGCAGGGTTCAAGATGCTTTACCATGGGTCAGATAGAAGGAGATATGAAGTAGGAGTTATACTGAAAGAGGAGTTTGTGAGGAATGTTCTAGAGGTGAAAAGAGTATCAGACAGGTTGATGAGTCTGAAGCTGGAAATTGAAGGGGTGATGTTCAATGTTGTGAGTGGTTATGCCCCACAGGTAGGATGTGAGTTAGAAGAGAAGGAGAAATTCTGGAGTGAGTTAGATGAAGTGATGCAGAACATCCCCAGAGGTGAGAGAGTGGTGATTGGAGCAGATTTCATGGACATGTAGGTGAAGGGAACAGAGGTGATGAGACTGTGATGGGCAGGTTTGGTCTTCAGGACAGTAATGCAGAAGGACAGATGGTGGTAGACTTTGCAAAGAGGATGGAAATGGCTGTAGTGAAGACTTTCTTCCAGAAGAGGCAGGAACATAGGGTGACGTAGAAGAGCGGAGGTAGAAGCACTCAGATGGACGACATCTTATGTAGATGTTGTAATCTGAAAGAGATCAGTGACTGTGGTCAGGAGCTGCTTCCAGATGACTGGACCACTAAAGCTAATGTGATCAGGGAGACAGGTAGAAGGGTACTGTACTGTGTCATCAGGAAAGAGGGAAATGGACAAGGAGACTTGGTGGTGGAATGAGGAAGTTCAGGAGTGTATACAGAGAAAGAGGTTAGCTAAGAAGAAGTGGGACACTAAGAGAACTGAAGAGAGTAGACAGGAGTACAGGGAGATACAGCGTAAGGTGAAGGTACAGGTGGCAAAGACCAAACAAAGAGCATATGAGGACTTGTATGTTAGGTTGGACACTAAAGAGGGAGAGGTGGATTTGTACAGGTTGGCCAGACAAAGAGATAGAGATTTGAGGATGTGCAGCAGGTTAGTGTGATTAAAGATAAGGATGGAAATGTATTGACAGGAGCCAGGAGTGTGATGGGAAGATGGAAGGAGAACTTTGAAGAGTTGATGAATGAGGAAAATGAAAGGGAACGAAGAGTAGAAGAGGTGACTGTGGACTGAGTTGCATTGTGTCTTCGTAGATTTACAGAAAGCGTATGACATGGTGCAGAGAGAGGAGCTGTGGTATTGTATGAGGACGTCTGGAGTGGCAGAGAAGTATGTTAGAGTGGTGCAGGACATGTATGAGAGCTGTAAGACCGTGGTGAGGTGCTGTAGGTGTGACAGAGGAATTCAAGGTGGAGCTGGGTTTGCATCAAGGATCAGGTGGAGGAAAGTCTAGAGAGGTGGAGGTCTGCTCTGGAAAACAGAGGAATGAAGCTTAGCCGCAGCAAAACAGAATACATGTGTGTGAATGAGAGGGACCCAGGTGGAACAGTGAGGTTACAGGGAGCAGAGGTGAAGAAGGAAAAGAAGAAGAAGTTATTACCACAAGGGTACACGTACCCAGTGTGAAGGGTACAAATGTGTCCTTCTTGTGTGTGACAAGCTGTTGTCACTTTTCACATAATGTCACTTCTTTTCTAAGAACGTGTCAAGTAGACATGATGAAAAGAGAAGAAATGCACAAACTATCTCTGCCTTCTCAGTAACAGACATCTAACATTACACTAGACTTTCTGTTTATCCAAATCATCACCATTCATTGACTGATAACTGCATGATAGCGTCTCCTTCTCACTAATGATACCAGGTATAATATTGTCTAACTTTCTCTCTTTAACATTATGTAAGATAGTTTATACCCATCACAATTAATTGGAAACATTGATAAATGTGTGGGGTGACTGTGGCTCAACTTGCAGTTGTTGGTTCAATCCCCACCTCCTCCAGTCACATGTCAAAGTCTCCTTGAGCAAGACACTGAACCCCAACTTAGTTGCTCCTGGTGAGTGTTGGCCACACTCCCCCATCAGTGTGTGTGTGTGATTGTGAGAGTAAATGGGTGAATAAGAATCAGTGAAAAGTGCTTTGAGTGCCAATAGGTAGAAAAGTGCTATATAAGTGCAGAACATTTGCCTTGTACCTCACATGTAAGTCGCTTTGGATAAAAGCGTCTGCTAAATGACTAAATGTAAATGTACCGTAAATGACAAACGGTTGTTCCTGAGTGGACTTACCATGCCAAACATGAATTTCCTGATCATTCGGAGAATGAGGTAGGCCCAGAATGTGTGCAGACAGAGGAGGACCACTAGCATCACGTTGAAGAAGTAGTAGCCAAAGAAGGGGGGGTAGTGGTGAACAGGGTAAACCCAGGTACAGTGGATCAGCCTGAAATATAGACAGAACGGAAATATTAAAATCTTTGATGTCTACAGTTCTGATTTGTGTCCTGTGTGTGTTGTATAACAATTTAAATACTGTTAGAAAATGTATGTAATAGATGAAGATGCAACAGACTAATAATAATTTCTAAAGACTAATAATGACTATTTAAGATACAGATGCCCATGATTTTAAATTGTTTTAATGACAAAATTTCTAATACTCTGTTTTTCTAATATATATATTGGTTCTGCTTCACTTGACCTCTGCTCTGTGTAATGTCATCATTTGTCTGTTAACTTAAATCAGAACATTTACCTGACCTCTGGTCCCTGTTGCTGTACAGTATCTACAGAATGTATAGTAAGTATAGAACATAACCTTGTTATTCATGTCCGTGTATAAGTCTGACATGATGTGATGTGCATGAATCATGCCACGATTCATTATGCCTGCCAAGTATTATCAGCCCGGAGAGAACATTAGGGCCATCAGAGGTTGAGGACAGTCTTGTAGCTAAGCATCTAAAGCTGTCCTCTTCAATTCTTCAGTTCTTCAGAAAGACATATCATCCTCTTTTGGATAAAGTATCAGAAAATAATAAGTAATTAATTAATTAATAAGAATGGAATCTGCCCGCTTTGAAACATCGCAGATGACCCTGCTGAGGTGTGGTAGTAGGAAAAATCAGAACCGAATTGTCTCTGGATGAAGTCAGGAGCAAGATTAAGCAACAGGCTGCCAATATAGTCTCTATAGAGAAGGCTGGTGACAATCCACCGCATGAGGTAAGTAATCTTTACTTTCTGAAGAATCATTTTCGGCCAGGAAGAAAAGAAATTCAGTCTGGAGCCACAAAAACTGAGGCCTTTACATGCAGGTGCTACATTAGTCCAAATTACCCGATCAACGATACTGCGAAGCATGATAAAGGTAAAGCAAACCATATTTAGACTTTTGCTGAAAACATAAATACAGTCATAAGTTGAGTAAAAGCCAACCAGCCCGCTGTGCAGAAAACATAGAGGAGGTTAGTGAGGCAAAAAATAAAGAGATATAAATAAAGAAGTTACACCGTCACTGTCAGTGTGGCAGTAAATTAGAAATACATTGATCCCGCGGCTGTTTGATATGCAAGGAAAGAGAGGAGCTCCATATTTGGTAACTTTAGAACTGAAAAGCCCATTGTATCAAACCTAACCGTGAGGTATCCACAATCAAACCCTTGCAGATGATCCAAAATGCAGCAGCTCGCCTCATTTTTAATCAGCCAAAAAAGACCCATGTCACACCACTTTTTAGATCTCTACACTGGCTTCCTGTAGCTGCTCGCATCAGGTTCAAAGCTCTGTCTCTTGCTCACAGGGTGGTTAACTCGACAGTTCCTGCTGACCTCAACTCATTCAAGTCTACAATCCTTCCCGCCCGCTGCGATCTGCCAACGAACGACGTCTGGTGGTCCCAGCACCGCACAGAAGACACCAAGCAAAACTTTTTAGCGCAATGATCCCACGATGGTGGAACGAGCTACCAAACTCTGCACGCTCAGCAGACTCTCTCCCAGTATTCAAAAAACTCAAAAAAAATATCGGGGTTCACAGATTATGGAGCATCCATTAGTTTTAATCATAATTTTAAATGGCCCATAAACAATGTTTATGATTTGATCAGGCAAAATTAAAATATAGTGTTTCAGTAAATCGCGGACACACTGAGCTCAGAGATTCCCTGTCTCTGTACTGGCAGAATTGCTCTGTTCTGTCACTGATCCAAAGTAAAAAACACTGACACAGAAAGTGCTCACCAGCTCAGTGTTCTTTAATAATGTCTCGGCAGCCAGATGGCAGGTGTGTCACCTTTAGTTAATGATCAGCAACTGTATAGCTCTGACTATCAGAACTGTGTTAGTTAAAAAAAACTACAAAACGTTGTTGTTTTACTATTAGCAAAGAGTAATATGTTAATATGAAAGAACTAGTTATATAAACACATCAGCACATATTTTATTTATCAGCTTACCAAAATGGAAAGATGATCAGTCGCGTTACCATAAACACTATGGCGAACAGAATAAAAAGAATTTTGCAGGCCGTCTCCCATTTGGCGTAGTTGAATATTTTGGCAGACTACAAAAAAAAAAAAAAAAAGTTTTTAATCATCATCATCAAAAACAAAGTACATGATTAAACTTGACTTCGAGCTTGTTTTCTATGTACCGCAGATCATAATCAATGATAATAATAAACCCTTACAAATTGTAAACCTGCCAAATTCTGATCATACTGAAAACAGAATTAATGTGAAGTGGCAATATTCCTTTTCCAGGAGGTTGTGCCATTGATGTAAAGAGACAAAAAATAAGGTGAGGACACAGGGTGGTGGACGAATGTGGTAAAGCACATATGGTGTGAACATACACTGTAAAGCTCCTTTGTGTGACAACTGCTACTATTATAACATCTGCTGCTTATGTAGAGGTACATATCAATCTTATGACATCATTTTTTAGAAGTGTATTTAGTTCGGCTGGGCGGGACATTGGACCGAAATTCTCAGTTTCCTTTAGCACTAGTACTAAAATGATGAGAACCTAGTGTCGACATGCTATAGCTGTTTAAACGGATGTGTGCCTGCAACTGACCTCCAATAAAACGTCAGAGGCATCGTGGACAAGCATGACCAGCGTTCCTATACGGATGTAGTTGACACACCAGGAAAATGATAAGAGGACCAGAGTTGCCAAGTGGTGGATGATCTGCTCCTTGAAGTCCTGGTTGAGGAAAAAATGGACAATGAATAGTGATCACGTTGGCCATTAGCAGAGACTAATATTTTATTTACATCACGCAGTATAACACTGAGGTACTGAGGTACTAATGAGGTTGCATGGTCCCAGCTGACAGCTTAGTCCTGATGGTGGCCCTAAAGCAAAGCTCAGGGGCTTCATCATAGCATGATCTGGCTTTATCCTCAGGACATCATGAACACTTGAAGCAAGTTCCGTGGAAATCCGGCCATAGAGTTCAAAACCCTTGTTAAATGTTTTTGTCAGAAGTTTTAATCTGGGTAAAAGTTCTGTTAATTAACAGACATCATCACGGGTGTAGCAAAGTAGGAGCAGCAGCTCCAGTGATCGATGAGTCTTCACAAGGGACATTCAGGCCAATGTACAGTCACTGTAGTTAGTCACATAAAAGAACATCAAACACACAAACATTCCATCTTTGGAGCATTTGTATGACTTTATTTGAAAGTGGTCAACTACTGTGAACTATAGTGAACTACTGTAAAATACAGTAATTTATGTCTCACCCACAATCTCTAGACTACCTCATTTTCTTTTTAGTGACTACAGTAATAAAATGAAGAAGTAAACAGAGAGAGGATAGATTAGGCATGTAAGTATTAATAGCACAACTGTAGAACTGTATGACGTGTAATGAATTGTGGTTTCGTATGTAATTTTTTTTGTTACATTTCTTTCATAAGAAACAAATAGACCAAGTCCTTTTTGATTAGCCAAAAAACAATACAACAGAAAGTTTTATGGTTAAATTAGCATGAAGAATGTAGGCTAGGTCTAAAGATGCAAGTTCACACTTGTGTTATATGTGCATCACTGAATCCATTAAGTTTCTCATTCTCTGTGTTGCTGTGTAATAACTCTGGACTTTCTGATCCCAGACAGGATGGGGTCATTCGCCACCAAACTGTGACGATTTGGGATGCATCGTCCCAGTTGCTGTGAAGTTGCTGTGCCCTCCACCTTCCATCCACATCCACCACAGGACAAGACAGAAGACAAGTTTAAATTCTGGTTGACTGTGATGTCAAGTCAGTCAAGTTACTCACTCAAGCCTCCGAAGATGATGGCAAGTATTGTGTGCGGGCTTTTATTTGCTGCCTGATTTGTGACATGTCCTTGTGTTTATGTGTTTTAAAGAAGACATCAGGACATTTGGAAACCACTTTGCTAGCCAACAGTTCATTATTCTTTTTTCATGTAACTGTTCTCCTTTCTGGTCATGATAACAGAGGATGGAAATTATTGTAGCTTCTTGTAGCAGCGTCTTATGTCTTATGGACTGTGGATGGCAATGTTGTGTCACCTCTATTGCATGTTAGTAACACAGTGAAGTACTGTCTGACTTCTCATGATCAGTTATGCCCATGCTCACACTCTTCTGGCCCTTCTCTGCGACACTTCTGTTCAGACCTTTCTTCTTCTGTGGTGAACTTTCCATTGAATTTATGAAAACTGTCAACTTGTTTGAAAGTCTGCTGACAGTTTCTGACATGTCATGGTTCGTGCTCGCGCTCACAAGTGGTTGTAGCTGCAACTTTAGTCTAATAAATCAGCAGTCCCAGCATGATGAGAACATCTGGTCCTGCTGACCTCAGGGTTTCTTTTGCTGAGAGGAGTGAAGTTTCTTTCTTTTGGTTTGTTTAGTATTTATGCACGCTGTCTCATTCTCCCACTCCCAAACTACCCTTTCATAGAACATGTGAAATTATTTGAAAGAACAGCCTTTGACACATATCACAGAAATTATATTTATAAGCTTGAGATTCTGACTCTTTCTGAACATACTGTGTCAAAACTACTGTAAACTGTAAATAAAAGATTAAAACTGGTAAGAACAATAAAAGTAGAGTTACAAAAGCAGACAGGCACATTAAATGTGGGACTTGTAGGAGATTGAAGCTTGTTTACAACTCACCTTTCTCTTGACATCAAAGGCAACGCTGAAGAGAAGTGAGCCATAGAAGCTCAACTCCAAGACATAATACCAGTACTGAGACTGCAGCATGGACTGCACACAGAGAGAGACAGAGTCAGAAAGAGATGGACGACATGAAACATGAATCTTCTTATCCTTTCAGCTGTTCCCTTTCAGGGGTCTCCACAGCGAATCGTGCCTCCATCTAACCCTGTCCTCTGCATCCTTTTCTCTCACACCAACCATCTTCATCTCCTCCCTCACTACATCCATAAATCTCCTCTTTGATCTTCCTCTAGACGTCCTACCTGGCAGCTCCAACCTCAGCATCCTTCTACAGATATATTCACAGTTTCTCCTCTGAACATGTCCAAACCACCTAAATCCAGCCTCTCTGACTTTATCTCCAACACATCTAAAATGAGCTGCCCCTCTGATGTCCTCATTCCTGATCCTGTCCATCAACGTCACTTCACCAGTATTGCACCTCGTCCTTCCACCTGGGTCCCCCTCATTGACAAACATGTATTCTGTCTTACTTAGCTTCATTCCTCTGTTTTCAAGAGCAGACCTCCACCTCTCTAGAATTTCCTTCACCTGCTCTCACTACAAATCACAATGTTATCTGCAAACATCATAGTCCATGGAGATTCCTGTCTAACCTCATCTGTCAGCCTGTCCATCACCAGAGCAAACAAGAAGGGGCTCAGAGCTGATCCTTGATGCAGACCCACCTCCACCTTGAACTCCTCTGTCACACCTACAGCACACCTCACCACTGTCTTACAGCTCTCATACATGTCCTGCAGCACTCTAACATACTTCTCTGCCACTCCAGACGTCCTCATACAATACCACAGCTCCTCTCTCTGCACCCTGTCATACGCTTTTTCTAAATCTACGAAGACACAATGCAACTCCCTCTGACCTTCTCTGTACTTCTCCATCAGCATCCTCAAAGCAAATACTGTATGTGTTTCCTCCCACAGTCTACAGGCATGTTAGTTAATTGGTGACTTTAAACTGCCTGTAGGTGTGAATGGTCTGTTTATGTCTCTCTGTGTCTAATGTCTTGCAGTCCTCTTAGTGGCTGTTACTGTGCTCTTAATAAACAAAAACTTAATCTCCATAAATACTTACACGTACTAACACTCTTGTTAATCTTACTATTCACCATAATATTTTGAATAATGTAACTTCACAAGATTAGATATTGTGATCAAATGAACCTCAGGATACTCAGGAGAAAACAAAAGAAGAAAAAGCTTGGCAGAAACCTTGCGCTAAATGTGGATTGAGGGCAAGGGTGTGACTGTTGGAGGAGCTAGTTTGGTTAAAGATGTTGAGATGATTTTACATTCTTAAGATAGTGTACAGAAGTATACAAACCTGCTTTGGAAAACTTGTCCATACTTCCTGAGTGTCATAAAACCATTCTTTCTGCATAAACATGGACAAAAAAAGTTTACATTTTTGGACAGTTAATTTGAAATGTAGAGTCAGAGTCAGTGAAGTTTAAGGCAGGTAATGACTCAAATTTAGGAACAGCTGTCTTCAAATTCTTTTCCAGTATAATTTTGCGTTTCTAGCTGGGACAGAATCACAGTCCAATAATATAAGTTACTCACATCATACAGCGCTATTATGCCTCCGATAAATGCAGACAGGTAGAAAAGAAACCTCCAACTGTGGGAACAAGAGGAAAGACATGGAGTCTGTGGCTCTTAGAGGTGCTGCATGGCTGTGATCACACTGGGCCTCACTTGCCAACTGTTCTTAAGAACAATTTTCTTCTAAAATTTCCACCCAATTATTTTAAGATTTTGACATTCACCAGTCTTTTCTTATTTGGAGTTTGGAGAGTGAGAGTGAGGGTGTGTGTGTGTGATGGAGTGTGTGAGTGAGCAAGTGCTTTATAACTTGGTGTATACATTTTTATGCTGTCTGGAGTCTGTTGCTCCAACATCTTTAGTTTTCATGTGGCTGTTTTTGACTTCCTCACTGTTTCTGCATGAGGATCATGTGTGTGTGCCTATTTGTTTGCACCCTGCAGTTTATTGCCCTTTGTTTGGCACTGGCAGGGTATTTACCTAGTCTAAAAGGGAGCAGGTAGAAAATACTTTCAACATGAGAAGACAATAGGAGTAAATCATAGTAAAAAGTGTGCAAACAAACACATTATGAATCTGACAAAGACACACACACACACAGAGAGTAATGACCTGGCCTCTCTGAACTTCTTCAGGACTCCAGGGCGGTCCTGATTACGCCTTCTTCTGAACCAGCACTCAACTTGTCTGACTGATAAACTGCTTTTCTTAGACAGCCCATCAACGTCAGCCTTCAGGGAGTGAACACACACATACTGTAGTTACACATGCAAACAAGCCAAGGTTTGAATATGAATTGATTTTTTTAAAATGTCAGGAGTCAATGAATGCTGTCAGCAGTGAGGGTTGTAAATTAACATATACCCAAAGTACACTTTGACATCTGCCAGTGGTTTGGTTTGACTTTCTCTAATTGGTTAGAGTTTAGAATCTCACTCAAAAACCTCTAGAAGTGAACATCTCTTCACTTGTGTGTGTGCTGTTCTAGGAGTCTGTCTTACATGAGATTTTGACAGCACATTTCCACATTATCATATTTTACGGAACATATCTCTGATAAAACTTTTTCAAAAATATTTACATCCTATAGCTTTAAGGAGAGTAAAGATCCAGCATCCACACAGAGTAATGGGAATTATGAATTTCAGTAGATGGTAAGAGCACAGGTGTAAAACTTGGTAAGATGGTTTTTGTGATTAGCTCTGGCTCGTGTTGTTAACTAATAACAATGCACCACCTAGGAACTCTGCTGTGTTTTGGCCCAAACGAAGACCCCTTGTCATGAACAAGATCAGGAAATGAGCATTGCAGTGCCTGATTCTGAATGTGGACAACAGTATCTTAATCAGCCATCTGAGACACTATGTTGTTACCAGTGGTATGAGTCTGATTTGGTTCATCTCTGTTCAAACAGGTCCTTCTCTCTTATACTTGGAGAGGCCTCACCCTGGCATGCGCCTGTCTTTTGTGGGGTCCCTTTGGAATTTATTCTGGGTACCTTTTTATTAATTATATGTTTGTGACCCCATGGAAAAATCATATACATAACATTGATTTTCAATGTTCCGAACGACTCAAAACTGAATGCGCCAATAAAGGCTGTAACCACTGATATTGTCATATTTTATGCCATGCTTAACTGGATGTCCAATAGTTCCTGAGGTTTAATGACTCTGAATCAGAGGTAGTTATTGCATACACTAAACCTTCTGCACCCTTAGCAATCTTTTAAAAAGAGGCCCAACACCCGGGTGTTATATTTGATACAGCACTATCAGAGCATATCAGAGCATCAACTTCATCAACGACATGCACACAGTATATCACATGTTACTGTGTATGTGCCTGTGCAGGTGCAGACTGCTCAGAGTGACCGTGCTGACTCTGGTCCTCCATGACATTTCAAAGACCATGAGTGTTAATACTGAGGCTGATCTGAGTGAATACTGAGGTGTTCATCGTGATAAAATCCTCTTTGAAACATTACATTCCAATATTACAGCACAGCGGCCTGGGAAGCATGGTGTGATAGTTTCCTTTGATAATTACTCTGTCACATTGGGTAATTGTCAGAGATTTTTGGGAGGAACTGTATTTACCTGGGGAGGATTTCTACACTGAGTAATGTAATAGAGTTCCAGGATGGGGTTGTGCTCTGCTTTCAAACGAACCCTCTCCCTGACCCCAACAGAGACTGCGAGAGGTGTTGCTATCCACCTAGAACGCAGTAAACACACACAAAGGGTTCAATTAATAGTAATGTGTATGACAGTAGCAGTAGAGTTTACAATAAGATTTAACTGTATTAAGTATATATCAGTTATACCAATTAACCTGTAGAATGCTGCAGGGTATAATTATTGCTGATGAGACTAATGTTATTGGCAGTAATAGAAATGCTGTTAGTTCATCAGTACACTGAGTTTAGAGACAAAGACCATCTGTTTGTATATTTAAGCCAATTTAGCACATATTCTTTAAATCCTTTATTTATTACTTATTTACTTATTATAATTTGTGTATTATTTATCTGGTGTGCATTTTCACATCCATCTGCACATAAGCTGCTTTATGTGGCACATAATATTAATTAATACCCTCGTCTTGGCAGTAATAAATTCAGAATGAAATAAAAAGCGAAAGTTGAGGAGCACAGTATGATTTGATATCTGTCGTGTTTGTAGAAGGCTGTTAATGTATGTGGCCATTTCAGGGCCCACAGATCAAATCTCTGTTTGGGACGTGGTTGTTTTGGTGGCCTGGGGCCAAGCCACCAGGCCCAGAATTCCAGCATTTGACGTTGATCTTACCTTTCAAACAGGTATCTGATGAGTAAGAAGATGAAGGCATAAGGGACAGTGACATAAAGATGTGAGGCTTTTGCATAGACCCGGCCCTCCTTGTCCTCCAGGTCAGCCCATGTCAGGTTTGCAGGCAGCCAAATTCTGTCCCACCAGAACCACTCATACAATATATCAAGCATCCTTCCCCCCTAATAGTTCCACCCTGACAGACAGACAGATAAAACACAGGTTAGGTTACTGTAACTGCAAACAATCATAAAGCACCGTCTTACTTATTTACAAAAAACTGTGTAGTGAACTGGGTCCCGTTCTTTGTGCATGGATTAACAGGTTAGCTGGGTAATTTTGACAATTTAACATGATCCTGTGCACATAGTCACATTGTGCTTGTTGTCCCAGCAACAGATCCTTAATCTCAGACCTACTCAGGAGCAGGTTTGTTCTCAGGTTTAGTGAGTGGAAACAAGCTACTGTAACCTCTCAGATTTTAGTGGTGTTGGAGCAGGAAGTCTATCCATCTCTGGGGCTCTGGGGCTATTTGGTTTCACAGATCTAAGATCAAATGCTGGTAATGGTGGAGACTTTATTGTGGGTAAATAAAATGTCCTCTATTTTTTGAATGGTGTTATTCCACTACTCACTAATGCACAGCCATTACAGTGTGTGTCTGCACATATTGGGCCATTAATGATTGATTGATATTAATATCTATTTTGTGGTTAGATTGCTCCAACATGCTACAGACTGCTGTCTGTGACAAATGTATTTAGGCCAACATACTGATGGATTTTAAAACTTTATAAACACTTATCACTTCTAATCTTCCCAAATGTCAAAGGTTTGCTTGTGTAAGAACAGCACGTTTATAGTTGGATAAACCTACTGGTCCAACACAATTAAAATCTGAGATATTATATTGTTTCCACTGACTAAACCTGAAAACAAACCTGCAGGTTAGAAATTGCAGATCTGTTGCTGGGGACACAAGATCAACATGACTCTGGAAGAACCAGCAGATCTGGGATTACATTAAATCATCAACAGAGTTATGCAGTTGACTTGTTAATCCACATACAAAGAACAGGGCCCTGTTCTAATGTGAGTAACTGTTCAAATATTTGTGGGTTTAAATCAACTTATAACACATTCAACTGGCATCAGCAGCAGTCTGACGACATTCACCACAAAATATCAATCAATAATCCATAGGTCTTTATCTGTGTGTGTGATAAAGCAGCTCCCCATCGGTGTGTGAGTGTGTGTGTGACTGTGAGTGTGAATGGGTGAATAAGAAGCCGTGTAAAGTGCTTTGAGTGCCAATAGGTAGAAAAGTGCTATATAAGTGCAGAACATTTACCATCTTTTGTCATAAGCATGTAGCTAATAGCAAAAGTGCTTATCAAGATGTGCAATAATCCCGGATAATGAATCCCAGCTTTTCTAATCCAGTTTAGAAGTGGGTTAGAAGAACTGACATCACTGGATAACTTGATCTTGGGTAGATCTAGCTCCAGCATTACTCACATGATTTTGGATCTTTTAAGCCATTTGTAAAGAATATGGCCCTGATAAAAGCACATTAGTTATTTGACAGTGAACTTATCAACAAGGATTTTTTTCAGTCTGCACACATGATGCTATGACTGTAGTTGTGATTTAAAAATGTAAAAAAAGAATTTGAGTCAACATGCATTGTTTAGATGTTTTTCATTTGCATTGCATTTCATAATTAAATGAACTAAATATTTGAATATATTAATATTGCAAACATGTGTTACTTATAGAATTCCCTCTGCAACTAAAAACTTTTGCCAAACCATCGAACTGTCATCCAATGATTTCATCTGGCTTCTCATTTCTTACAATATTTTATCTGCAACGACACTTTTTAGGGAACATATTAATTAATCGTCAGCTGTGTTGCTTGCATTATTTATCTGAGGTAAACATCATCTACCTTTGAAATTAGGTGTCTAAAGTGGGTCAGTAACGCAAATGTGTCCTGATCTAGGAATACTGTGCACAGATAATAATAATTCATAATACTGTTTATTTTGTCATATCTGTCATCTATGTTTGACAAAGTATTTGGACCTAGACGTTTCCCAATAGACTAAGGATGGAAAATTTAAAATGTGTATAAATGAGTTGTGTCATTTAAAGGAATATATTCTGGTATTACAAGAGTTATATTGACTACATATATTTTCTTTTTAACTGAAACATTTTAAAAAGCAAAACATTAACTACAGGCAAATATATTGTAAAATGTGCTATTGACTATTGCTTTCACCGCATGTCGTTGGCGTATCAGTGGTCACTGCTGTAAATGCTGTAACCAGTCTGCATGCATTCAAACAATCCTTATTCAACCTTTGTCTTTCTCCCTCAACAGTAGAAATTGAACTCTGCCCATGATTAGAAATAGATGTCAGCAGCTGAGAAATAGCAGAGATACAGAGCTTGGCAAGATGCTGAAGGGAATCATTTAGGCATGAGCTCCTGTAGATTATGACTAGATAGGCAGGGAAAACTACCAGTGTGGGAAAACAGTTGCTGGTGTATCACGTGTTGTGAAGCTTTATAGAATTCTGCCTGCTGTTGAGCCTAAACTGCAATTAACAGTACTTTGAAGAAATAATTGGAATTGTAAGAAAGCTACAAGTATTATAATTTGAAACTGAGCATAATAGAAAGTATAAGTCATTTTTAATAGTTGGACTATAAGCCAAAACTAAATTAGAGGGTAGAATATTCTAGTTTAAAATGGAGGTAAATGTTTTCACATTCCAGACTCAAAGTTTGACATCAAAAGCAAAGCTGTCCTGTTTGGGCTGGAACAGAATCCTAAAAACAAGAAGAGGGTGGCCCGTAAACTTGTAAAAACATTGATGAATACACATATACTGAGCATCTGACAAAGCACAGAGAAATCCCAGGCCTGAAACTGTAGGCAGCTGAGCTCATCTATTTTTCCAGAGCTGGAAGTTCTCAGAAAAATTCCATCAGAGACAACAATCACACACTTATAATGAAGTTTTTCATTATAACAAGACAGGGGAGAAAAGAAGTGAAAAGGACTGAAGACAGCAAAAAGATGCTTGTGTATGCAGCATGGTTACAAGCTCAGGACTGTCCCAGTAATAAGGGAGCACAAACAGAGCCTGCACCTTCCCAGGACAACAGTTCTCCATCCGTGTTTTTCCTCTGATAGACTGGTTTTCAAAACTAACAGCAAATACTGAGGTGAAGAGGGAGTAGTCACACTGAGAATACAGAAGGTGAAAACGAGGGTGATCTTTGACTGACACAGGGGTTTTTGGTAGCTGTACTACCTTGTATTATTATTTGAGCCTTAACTATACATACATTCGCTTCTGTAATAGGTGGATGTGTCAAATGTGTTCATGTCTATGTAAAACGTATTAATAAATAGCTCCTACTCTGGAGCTTGCTCGATCCGGTTTTGTTACTTCACTGAGTGTAAGTACATCAAAGAAAAATTCCTATGCTTCCTCTGTGAACAGCAACGTGGGAATTTCTACAGTGTGTGGAGTAAATGGTTAAACAAACAGATCCTATTGCAGAAGGAATTGGCAGTTGATGCTGGTCAAAACGTGTTATTTGTCTGAGTGGGTGTGCGTCTTTCTGTGCATGGGTTGTGTGTAACACCACCATATTTTGCGTGCATTGTGCATAAACAGTCCTTTTTATGATTGCACAACTGTGTGTGTTAGCAAAGTCTGTCTACTCACTTGTTTTGAGATATTTTAGTTGGTGTTGTACAGAAGAGGTCTAAAGGTCATACTCTCATTGTTCATTGATGATCAGTGACTGTGTTGTTTCTTACTGGAAACAGGACGGCTGTCTGCTGAAGCTCAGAAGAAGTTGGGGGATGTAGCAGGGCAATGAAGAAAAAAACATCAAAGGAAAAGTGCTACAGGAGGAAGAAGAGTGGCCAAGTCCGCGTCCAGACATGTATCCAAAATTAAATGTGTATGAGTTAGTTGTGTAATAGAGATGCTGTGGAATGAGCTCAGAGACACTCACACAGCACATGTTCTAAGACAGTGTCTGAGCTTAAGCAATTTAGCTCAGAATGGCCCAATATTCCTCAAGAAAACTGCGGGAGTTAGAAGAACCTGCAGCCAACCTACAGTAGAGTTCACATGTTTTTTCTCTCCCTTTATAAAACGGATGTAATATGCTAGAATTACTGAATGTAACAGAATCCTATCATGAAGGTTTACAGGTTTTCCTAAACAAATATTTACCCATTCCCTCCCTTCTTCTCAAGATCGCTCCAAAATCTTTTTAATAACTTTCTCCCCTAAGGGCTAGAAAGACAGGGTGACAGAGGCGAAGATTAAAAAAACAAAACGGGAAAAAACTAACAGTGAAAGCCTGGGTGGCAGTGTAGAAACAAGTCCCAGTACAAAGCAATTAAAAAAGGGAGCCAACATGCTGCGTGTGTGCGTGTGTGTGTGTGCGTGCACGCGTGTGTGTGTGTGTGTGTGTGTGTGTGTGGGGGGGGGGGGGGGGGGGGGGTTAGGTTAGGGTGAAAAGCAGCAAGGGAATGGATTTCATCAATACTGTGACTATCCCTAGATTTATAGAAAGTCAGTGTGTTTTGTTGGGGTGACAAAAAACTATTCAGTGTCTGTGATCTGTCAACCTGCAGGGGAGGCCAAGCTGGTGATCCCCCGTTTTCCCAAGGACCCCACACTATATGAGGACACGGAGGACTCTGCAGTGTTCCTCTGAACACAGAGACTCAGTCAGGCTGTAAGGTCACAAGATCCGTGTGGATATGGGAAATGGGATCTAGTCTATTCTTACTTTCAAAACAAGAATGAGCTGTTTGTGCGAATGCTCACAACTGAGTCAACATCACAACCTCTGTATGGACTCGGGTAAACTAAAGGATGTGGATCATCCTAAAAATGTTCATACTGTTTCCACAATACGGAATCAACATTTCCTCAGAAACTCACTGGGGACTCGCTCAGTGACGGCGTACTGTACACGTTCAGCCAACATGCTGCTTTGGGCAGCTCCAAACATCAACAGTGAGCTGTTTTGGCAGGAAGTAAACATAGCAAAAGGACAAATAAATAAATACAAACTATATTATTCCCAGTGATATAAAAAATGAAAGTTTCAAGCGTCAGATTTAAGAGCAATAAAGAAGAAAAAACCCTGAGGAAGCTCAAAGACCAGTTCTTCATGACTTCGGGCTGTCAGGCCACTGTAAAAGTGCCGTTTAGCCTTTTCAGTAGTTTGTTTAATGCTTCAAGTCACTTTAAAGGGATTTGCCTCCAGTCAACGTACTTGTCGTTCCACTTTTACATGGCCTCTGGCTCTACAGCGGTTACCCAGCAACACAGATCCTTAAACTGTCAAACCGAGAGGTCACAATCATCTGAAACCTCACAGCTTCTTAATTCTTTTGATTTTAAATGGACCGGCCACACAATATGGATCTTTCAGGATCTTTGTGGAGAAGTTTATGAAGCCTTACAGCAAAGCAACTCTAGAATCATTGATTCATTAATTTAACCAGTCCACCACGAGGCTGGACAGGGGATCATTTCACAAAAGAACAGAAAGCCAAAATAAAAAGTGTGTCACTCACGTTCAAGCTTAAAACAAGAAGCTGGCTCACCTGGCAAACTCCAAGGTCACAGGAAAGGTCAGGCTCTCCAAGACTCTCAGTGCTCCTAAAAGGAGCAGGATATGGCAGTTGATTCCACGCTGTCCGACTGCTGCTGAGCTTGCTGTGGTAAGTGATCACAGCTGATAAAATCCTCTATTCCCCCTCCACGACAAGCAGCCAGCCACTCTTTGTTTGACATTCTTTAGGATCACACCCACTTCAGTCACTATTACCTGGGAAAGGTTTTTTTTCTGCCCTCCAGGAAGTACAAGTAGCCCAATGGATTGACATAACACACCCACAGACGCTTTGTCCTCCCTGCCCACAGGGGATATAATAACCTTGTTTGTATAGTGTTTCTGATAAGTACAAAAGCAAGGTTTCCCACAAAACAAACCTTCTAGGGACAGAATAGGGGGCTAGGAAATTAAACTGACTTATGAAAACATTGGTTGAGTAGTTTAAGCAGGAAGGACATATCTGAATATACAACATATATTGTAGAGTAGATATAAAACCAACAAAAAAATGAACATTTTATTGTATATTATTAACAAATCTGTACCTCTTACATATTCTTCTGTGCTTCCTCCAACAGCAGATTCTGTTGGGAAAGTGCCTGTATAGATCACACAGTACATGCTGTAATGGTGGTACAGTGGCTGTCAAGTCCTGTAAAATGAAGCTTTAAGGCTTCTTACTTCCAAAAAATGTCAGACCTGCCCACTTTTCTTTTTCAGATATAACATAACATTGATTGATTTTCAGGACAAACGACATCACCTTTGCTGTTCATGTGCTTTTATTTTAGATCTCCATCCAGAACATTCATTCTGTGTATCTGTAATAGAATAATTACTAGGAAAACTCCCCTTTAGATACCTACAATCCATTTGTTATTATCTTTAATTTCACATATCAAATGATCCAGATTATCCATGATTTCATTTGGAATATCAACAACAGATGACACATTTGTGGATATTTATATAAGCCATAACACAAATTGTGAATATCTGTGTTAACTGTTTTACTAGATACAATCTATTTTATGATATTTAACAATAATTCTTTTCCATTTTGGATACCTGGAAAAAAACTGGAACCCCTAGTAATGATTCCTTTGTAGATCTCCACAGTGAACATTCAGGAGGCCTCCTAAAAAGGGTCTTGTCAGTCTTATTATTTCTAACAGCTAACTAGGCAGCAGAGTGCATGATGTAGGACACGTCCAGCTTTTTTACTCCGACCTTTCTTTAGCTAAAATGCTTGATACCAGCAACAATTTTCTTTCGAATTTTAAAAGCAGCACTAGCATCAAATACCTGCTAATGTTAAACATCTCTTATTCTTTTTATGGCAGAAACAGCATGTCATTCCCCTCTAAACAGTAAGGGGGTTCCCAGTCACTCCCTCCCCTGTGTGGATGTGTGTGTGAAGGGACAGAGCAAACACTGTACTGGTGGCCTATTGTTAAGCTAAATCAATAGAGGCCTTTGATGCCACTTCTAACTAATGATTAACATGACAGCGATGTGGAAAGCTACAGTAGCTGGAAAATTACTATTAGGTTAAACTAGAATCAGAGAGGCCCCAAAAAACAATCAAACGTAGAAATAAAATACAGTTTCCATCTCTCTGGGTCCTTATTTCACCAGTTAGGGACAATTACTGAAGTAACCATCAAAGGGATTTTATCCAATCTTCCTGGTAGAGATCAAAACCAGAAAGAAAGTTCACACCTTCCAGTTCCAAATCTTTAAGTTGCAATGCCTTCCACAGGTGATGTAGGGTCATCATACTCCTAAAGCTGGGGCCTTTCAGTCATGTTCTCAATTTATCTTACTGTCCACAGTCATTATACAGATATTGAGGCCAGAAACAAAAGTCAATAGAAATGTCGGTCAATGACTTAGCAAATTAATAAAAGCATCTTTAACAATGAATAATAAATGAATCTATGAGCTGGTGACTATAACTAAATCTAAACTGTTTATAACTAAATAGCCCTAAATTCCTGCATTTGATAAATACAGCATGAAAAATGATGTTTATTTTTAAGTAAATAATGTGCGTAAGTCTAACGACCTACGTTAGTGCTTTGCTGCTTCGCTCTACAAACACTGACTTTAAATGTTACCACTGCATGGCACAAGATGTTTACCAGATTATCAACAAATCCAAGTGTCACTTTAGTTGCACAATGTCCACTCATGTACCGCGTTAGGATAAAGGTCCTGTTTGCCTGTAATGTTGGTACTTTACTTTGGATGGAACATGGGTGAGATGAACATTTCTCTGTCTCAGTCTCGTGTCATCTTTGCATTCAGCTTCATGTCATGAACACTGAAGCTTAGGGTTCACTTCACAAAGTGTGAGACCTGAGAGGCTGCTGATGTGTGTTGTTTTTGCTGTCCCACATTTGCTGACAGGTCAGTGTAATGTTGGCAAAATATGTAATAGCGAAGGATTGTGTGATAGGCAGAGTTCAGTGCAGCCTCACTTACATACACAACGTCAACACAGCGTTGGAAACATGATGATTCAGCAGCAACACAACAGTTTTTGGTGAACACGCTCTGCTATCTTGACTAGAGTCACTCACAGACAACGGGTACAAAGCTGTTACTGATATTTACTGACAAACAAACTTTTTCCTGACATCATCACACAAAACATTTCATAATAAGAATAACAATCATATAAAAGTATAAGATCCCAATAATAATCCAATTTTAAAAAATGACGAGAGGCCGGGGGTGAAACAGAATAATCAAATGTTTGGATACAACTTCCCATCGAGTTGGATGAGAAACTGTGTAAACCTTTTTATCTCATCACTAGTAGACAAAGCTTGATGTAAATGTATGTCGACAAATCCAAAATAATTGACCAGTGATTTAAAAAAAACAATACGTGAGAACTTCCAAAGGGCAGTGAGTGTTTTTTCTATCAAAAGAAAAGTATGTATGTTCTTTTAAAGTATTATTTGGGACATACACTCACTGGCCACTTTATTAGGTACACCTGTACAATCTAGTGAATTCCAATACAAGCAGCTCTGCCATATATTCTATTTTTACAATGTTATAATTTCTCACTTTGTTTTAAGTTGAAACTGTTTTCGGCTATGTGTTTACCATCGAGGACATAGTGGGTGGTGGAGTCACAAGAGAGGGCATTATGAGAAGGGGTGGTTCTAATGTTTTAGCAGCCTCATTCATTTTAAATATGGTGGCCAATACATTAGAAACCACCTCTTCCTATAATGCACTCTAGTACAAGTCAACTAAACAGTTGGAGGACATGTTGGACATGCCCCAAAAGAGACACATAGACTGCAAGTGGCTGAATCTCTATACATTGCTTCCACAGCAAGACACAGAACAGAAAAAAATAATAATTTAATAAACTATGACAACTGTTGTTGGTGGGAACACTTCTCTACTTGTGCCAAGAGCTTCAAGAGGGAGGATGGGTTGTATGGGAAGAGTTTCTTTCTCTGCAGCCTCGTCACTACCTCTCTGAGCTCTGACAGACAGAGGACTGCTCTAGATGATGTTTCACATGTTGCCCTTCCTGACACAGATGCCATGTTAGCACATGATCTTTGAGTACTCGGTAACACTTTCAGTAAAGGGCCTTGAGGTTGTCCTCTTACTACGGTGCCTGGTTCACTCAGTAATCCTGTGGACTCAGATGCCTCATGTTGTTTAGGACTGACGGATATCCATGGTCCACTAGTGTCCTCTTTCAAATCTAAGGCATCAAATCTACCTTGTTCACACATAGATGCTCCTGGTTCATCCTCAGAAATGTCCATGTTCTCTCGATCCGATTCATCAGAACTATCATACTCTACAAGACGAGGCCCAGCGGCCAAACTCATTTTTTCCACTAGTGGCTGACTTTTGTATGTAGGTGCAGGCACATCGCTGTGACACGAGCATGTGAGGGGCTCTGGCAGTGAAAGATGAGAATCTGACGTGCCGATTCTTTTACAAGTTACAATGAAGCCCTGCCAGTCAACTCTGAGGTACTTGAGGTACCGCACAAAGTACTCCAGAAAGCAGGTTTCAGTAGAGATGAGGAAGTCAAGGAGGATGCTGTGGTCGAAGGAGACACTTTGAAGCAGAAGCAGGAAGTGGCAGTGTGGGTTGCATCCAGAGGCACAGGCTGCCTCCAGTAAATGAAAGTCATCCAACCCAGAGGACAATCTGCATGAAAGGACAAGCAGTTTAGTTAGTTCATTTTTAAAATGACAACTGCTGCCGCCATGATGGCAGGACCTGATTTAACTAACATTTAATGTAAAAATGTATAAATTGAGACCTACTTTTGATTGTAAACAGCACAAAGACAAAATATCAAAAGCTTTTTTGCAACATGTTAGCTCATTTTGAGTTTGATGGCAGTAACACCAGATATTACCACTGTGTTGCACTGCTTCTTTGCCAACACACTATATTTTTGGGAACCTACAGATCGATTGCTTGAATTTAATTCTGGGGCCTCTTTGCAGCGTGTTACACAGCAAGTAGGATGGGTTTAGTGCGTCACGTGACAGCCCTGCTCCTTGCTCAGACACTCCCATTTGTTTTCTCAACGTCCAGTTTTGTTCACGCTCGATTTTTCCATGTATGCTTGCTCAAGTTGACACCGTGTTATAAATGTCCCACAAAACAGACACCCAACCCATTGTGTTCTCAAAATTATTTTCCTGTGCTCACAATGCTCCATTTTGCACTCAAGATTACGGTGCAAATACGGTGCTGTTTGATCTTGTAAGAATAAAGAATCAACTGAATTAATACATAATACAAACTGTGTGAGCACCACTCCCTCCCCCTTTCAGACACAAGAGAGCAGAGAAGCAAAGCTTGAAGTTGACTTTGCTTTTGTCATCAGTTAAATATTTAAGATGCTCTTTTAATATATAAAATTCATAGACCAGCGTTTTCAGCAAAAAATGTTTTGATAAACATCGGCCGGAAAAATATCATTTTATTTATAAAGCACTTTTTGCATTCGCAAAGTGAATTCTAACATCAAAGTGCTGCACAATAATAATAATCAACATAAAAAACAACTATAACCCTAGTCGGACCCCCTTAGGTGGCTTTTTGGCTGATTCGTCATGTCGAATCAACATAGGTGAAAGAGACCATTCTGATTGGCTGCTCACCTTAGCGAATCAGTCCACAAGACAAGACCATGCCAGTACAGTTCAAAATATCCGACATGTCCTGGATTACAAGTACTTATAAACTGTCGGTGGTGAGCAAGAGTTGTGTAAAAATGTTCCAAGTGCACAAAAGTCAGTTATGAAGTTCCACAGGGTTCTGCTGTAGGACTGATCATTTTCAGTTTTTATATGTCACCTTTAGGCAACATTAAAAGGAAGCGCTCAATAAATTGTCAATCCTTTGCAGATGACACCCAGCTATATCTATTAGTGAATTTAGAAGAGACAAATCAATTAATAAAGACATAAAGGCCTGGATGTTGAATTTGCTACACCTAAATTTAGACAAAATTGAATATATTGCATTTGGGCCTAAAAATCTCAGATATCAGAAATATGCTGTGTTACCAAAGAGTTGTTTTAGATGGCATCATTTTGGCTTATTGAGTGCTTATAGTACCTGTTTGATGAACCTTGGAGTAATTTATGACCAGGATATAAAACACTTAGACTTGTTCCACTTGTGGAACATTGCCAAAATTAGGAGCATCCTGCCTTAAAGTTAAATTAAATAAAAAATTGAGGTGATGATGAAAAACTAGTCCATGCATTTATTAAGTAGGTCTACTGTAATTCCTTTTTATTAAGATGTCCCAGGAACTCCCTAACAAGCGAGTAATCCAAAATGAAGCAGTGATAGTACTGAATAGTGTTAGTACAAGAGATTATATTTCCCCTTTATTAGCTTCTCTCCATAGTCCAGTTTTGTCCAAATTGGAATTTAAAACCCTCCTCCTTATATGCAAAGCCCTTAATGTTCAGGCTCCACTGTATCTTACCTCCCAGTAATGTATAATCCCAATAGAACCACAACTACTTGTGGATCTTATAATTTCCAAAAGCAGAATGGTAGGCAGAGTCTTTAGTAATTAAGCTCCTCTCCTTTGGAACTAGCTCCCAGTTCAGATTCAGAAGACACTGTCTCTACATTCAAGACTAGGCTAAAACCTTTTTGAATAAAGCTCTTGGTTCGTAAAGCTCGTTCAACCCGATTCTGGTTCTGTATGAGATTTCTTCCATTGAAAGTGACTTTTTCCCTCTACATCACTGCCTTCATGCTTGCTCAAGGGGGATTTGCTGGGTTTTTCACTATAAACTTGTATAGTAGTGAAACCAGAGCCTAGCGATCCTCCAAATTCTCTCCTCACCTCTGTTTGAATCCCAAAGCATTTTCACCCTTGCTTGGTGGCAGGTGGGTTGTGTCACTGACCATATGGTGACAACACAAAGCACAGAAGTTGCACTAAAAACAAAAGGGCTGCAGGTAGCACTATGTTGTGAAGTGTGTGGAGATAAATCAGGGATGCTCCTACTCCCTTTCCACATGATAACAAAATGTATAATATTTAAATGACTGAAGCTTTAAATATACGCTATTAAATTGCAAAAAACAAAATCAGCCTCCATAAATATCAGCCAACTGCTGTTTTTCATTTAAAAAAAAAAAACATATTTTATGGTAAGAAATAAACAACACGCATAAGTCTGACTGTTGTACCTTTGATGGAAGAATATGGAAAGCAAGGCCTTGGCTGCCTCCATCATGTCATCATCCTGTTCCCCAAACACCAAGCTGAGCCAGCAGCAGAGGTGAGTGATTTCTGACACCCAGACACTGCATCGCTTCAAAAAGCCCCACAGACTCTGTAGACACCCGTACACCTCGGAGGCACTGTCCACTCCTGCTGTCAGAGAAAACAGGGAGTCAGCACAGCCACTCAGCTCATTCTGTATGGAGAAGATTGCCACCTGCTGTAAGCAGCCTGTAATACACTGCATCAAGAGCTGTCTTTCACCAACAAAGGTAAAGATGCTGTCATGTGTCACCACTACTGTGTCTGTATCTACTGCAAAACCTACACCATCATCCAAATTCTCTGGTTCCACGTGTTACATTTGCAAACCTTATTCATAATAATACAAACCAAACAAAAAAATGAATACCTCATAGTTGGGGGCCTGGGGGTCATGAAGCGAAAGCCGCAGGTTTGTGTAGCTTAGCTGTGGAGGTGCATGGTTTCTTAAGTCTTCTGTAGAATTACTTTGTTAGCTCAATTGTGGAACGTGGAATTCAATAAATGTTAAGTATCTTTTCATACAACTACCTTTGAAGTAAATAATTGTTGGACAGGCAGACACGAGTAAGCCTGCCTCTACAAGGCCAATACTCCTGCTCCTTGACTTCCAGTTTTTGGTCTCTAACTAGTCTTTAGAAATGTTTTTTTCACTTTCACTACTTGAAAATGTGTTGTGGACCTAACAACTAAACCATAACATAAAGATCATTCTCTGCAGTTTCGCCATTATGAACTATTTCTTTATGTAATTCCTTCAGACAGTCTGGTAACACAGCAATGATAACATACACTTTATTAGTGTGTATTTCTTGTTCACAATGGTATAAATAAAGCATGGCTCATATTAAACCCACAGATTATCAATCTATAACTTTATAGTTCCCACTAACTCTACTGAACTGTTTTAGCATCTTTCAGCTCATTATTTTCCTTTTAATGATCTAGTTCAGTCTCATCAGCCTCATTTCCAGCTGCAGAAGTTGTTCTGAGTGAAAAAGCTCTAACACTGTTGCACACTTTATGTCCAACAGAGAACCTTAAAGATTGGGTTCAGAATACAGAGCAAAAAGGAGATAGGAGATATCACCAGACCGATGCAAACAAAACTCTGTTTTTGTGCATCACTGAATGAAAAGCTTTTTAAACCTAGTCTTAACATGATCTTGATAATCTTCACTTATTTTATAAACAATACACACCTTTAGTTTGGTTGACTGACAGAAAAAAAAACACTCAGCCTTTCTCTCAGAGCAAATCTTTTGGGAAATGCTTCCACATACACATTAGGCACACTCCAAAACCCACCAGGCACAATGCTGTAAATCATTATGGATTCGTACCTGTTCCTTCAGCTGTTTGGATGTGAAGCTCCACGGACTTGAGAAGAAGCAAGCTCACAGCTCTCAAAATCACACAGTCTGGTTTCTGACCTTCATCACCTCTGACATGTCTAGTCCCCCCAAAGAAAGAGGCAGATTCCACCTGAATGCTCTGTAACCAATTTGCATTTACTGCTGCTAACACACTTTGAGCCAGGATATTTAGATCAGAGGTGAAGTACTCATATTTCACACCAGAGGACAACCCTCCTCCTAAAGCCCAGTCTTCTCCGGATGACTGAAGCACGGCTCTTTTTAGAAGCAGCAGCACTCGCTTTTTAACAAAATAATCAGAGGTGCAGCTGATGCTTGTCAGCAGAGCTGAGGAGTGAAGGTGGGTTAATCTCTGACTCTTCAGGCACACACCAGCACCACATGCCAAACTGGAAGCCGTCAGCACCTCTAGCAGGTTCAGCAGGAGGCAAAATGTTGTTGTCCAGTGTCGATGGCTCGTAAAATCCACCAAATCGCTTGCTTTTTTTCTCTCGAGAAGAAACTTTGAACATAAAGCAGATATGCTGGCATCAAAAGCTGCCAGAAGTTTCCCAAGGATCTCTGATTAAAGAGAATACACGCATATGTGAGAGCTTTGACATGACACAACAAAGACCACACTGGATTGCTTTTCATAGATGATACTTTCATAGATGTTATTATTTTAATAACTCATCCATGCTTTAGGTAATGTCATTAAATCAAAGACATTGGCCATTTATGTCAGCAGCATTTGGTCATCACTCAGATTTTAGCTGAAAACTAATTGCTTTACCTTGATGACCTCCTTTAAGAAGTCTTTTTAAAACATCAGTCAGTGACCACAGACAGGCATCCAATTCAGTCCCAGGGGGTGAGCTGTGAAATGCCTGCACACATTTCTGCTGCCAGACTGGACTGACGGGACCCTGAGAAATCAAAGTATATTATACAAATACACTTTTAATGTTAGACCCTAATAGGCGACATTATGTTTGTTAGCCCTGTTGGGGAAAGTTCTCAGCCACTGCATTAGAGAAGCCCTGCTAACTCCTAAAGAAACAGAAAACCAAAAAACATTTTTGGCCTTTTGGTCATTGTTGCATCTTGTGGCCAATACCACTGTGGCTCTAAAAAAACTAAATCAACAAAGTACAGACATGTGGAGAGAGTCGTGAAAGAAGAAACATTTACTGCATCTTCAGTTAATCAATTGCAGCTAAAACATATACTCACAACTTTGCAGAGATGATAGCAAACATTTACTGACACACTTTTTGCAGCCAGATGGGAGATGATCTGGTCCCCAGTCCGGAAATGATGGACCTGTGGTATAGTGAGCTTTTTAAGTGTCACTATAGAAAATGTTACTGTGTAAAAATCTGCCTGAGGAGATCATTTAACTCACAAGTTGTGCCATGAATTCCATGTCTTGGAATAAGACCCTCAGGATTTCTATGCAGTATAGCCTAACTTCTGGAGGCTGGCTCTCAGCAATCAGACTGGAGGTCATCTTCTCCACAAGAGTCAGACTGATGCAAGTCAGCTCCACACTAAACTCTGCAGGAACAGACTCCCTGTCCTTACTAGACAACAGTCCACACACTCCGGAAAATATAACACCCGCCACATCCGCAGCACTTTGGCTGGGACATGAACCCAGCACAAAACATCTGTACACATTTGTCAGACAGTCAAAGTAGTTGCACATAGAGGCTCGTTGTGTGCACGACGCCATAACACTGCCTCTTCCGTCCCATGTGACACACGCGGAAGCAATTTAAAACAAATGCAAATAGGTCCTGAAGGTCTGTCAAGCCACATACAAATAACATGCTACGAGCGGACGTGTGCTACTTCCTTCAAAATAAAAAAGTGTGAAGTCCTTCTATTGTGCTGAGTTTGATATTAAAGAAGGCTGTTTAATTAATACTTGAGTCCTTATAATTAATACGGACTGAAGCTCACGTTGTCCAGTAAATGGTCAGACATACTTGACATATTTGTTAACAGCAACTCTGTGTCCGTGTCCATACTCATGGTGACTGCTTGAAAAATTTTAATGTCAAACGTTTTCTGGGCGATTTTAGCCGTTTTGCCTTTTTAACTGTTTTACTTTATATTCAAATGTTCACAATAGATAAAATGAAAAAGTTAAGACTTCACCACAAGGCTTTTATTTTGATATTCGATAGTTCTTCTGAATCGGAATTATTGAATGTGACCGGAAGACAATGTTTTTAAAAAATTTCAATCTAAAATCAACACGTTTTCCACATAATGCAGTAATGATAACCATATTCTTATGTAGACAAAAAGAAGCCAATAGAATTATTATTACAAATATTTAAATATATAACAATATACGAGTCTGTTGATTTTCCTTGCTCTACAACATATTGTTCCTCTGAGGTCCTCTTAGGGCAGCAACATGTATGTCACATAATCTTTACGTATTTACCTTTTTAGTTTAAGTATGTCTTTGGACTGTGGGAGGAAACTGGGGTACCTGCAGGAAACCCATATTATTAATTTTTACCATGACATCAAAAGGCATCAGCAACAGGGCAGTTTGTTTTGGTTTTTAAAAATGTTAAACTTTGCTTTCCGATAGGTGTAAATCATAATTTTATTCTGAAAGATTCGATACGGAACTCTTGTTGTTTGGTTTTAAGCTAGTTGTCATACTGATGTGCTCTCAGAGACTTTGTTGTTAAAACTGATTATTTATCAGTGCAGTGATGCTCGATATTATTGAAGCGGACTTTTAGGGACGTTTAAATAGTTAACAGTGATGTTTAGTGTTGGATGTAAGTTGCAGGAGACAAAAATATGCAGCTTTGACAACTCCAAGTCCTAAGCTGAATGGCTAAGTTAAGCGTCGGCTCAGCGTCTGTCAAGTAAATATTTCTTTAATAGCATGGTTGCTGCATATGTCAATAAATGTTTAAAATTTACTATAAAAATAGTGAACACGACGCCTTGTTGTTTATGCACGTTACCCTGAACTGCTCGTTTAAAAAGTCAACAGAAGCTAGTAAGCTAGTGCTAGTGTGTTTGTTAGCTTGCTGGCTAACCAGCATTCGCTAACATTCAGTGGTTAAAATGGCTTTAAAACAAGGAGTTAGCATAGTCTACAGTCTAAGACACATTACATGTGCTGCAGTGTGTGAAACGGCACCTTTACATCTGCCCGTTTGGCTGCTCCGGCTTTTGTGAACCATCGTTATTGTTGAGTTTTTCCATGGTTAGTAGGCTGTGTTAGCAAATAAAGCCATTCTTTTGTCCATTGTTTCCATCAAATGATTGAGCTAACCTATTCAAATTAAAAAGTCTTTACACATAGTATGTACGGCTCAGATATGCTGTAGTTTTCTTTGTGGTTGTAACGTTTTCTTACTGTTTAAACAATTTAAGGCGTTTATGTAATTTAAACCTGAATTATCTGTATTAGCAAATTGTGCGATTGCACATCATTTTGATGTTGATGCTATTTTTATTAGCAGGACTAATAATAATGTTTGATAATTTGGTGCATACAACCTCGACTAAAATGTCTGCTTTGTGTGTTGCAGGAATAACAATTGGAGATAAATTTCTTAGTCGTCTTCTAGCATTCCTGACGGTGCTGCAGTGTATAGAAAGGCGCAGCTTCGATATGACTAAAAGAAGCCCGTCTCTTCAGCTTGTCAAAAGGTAAAGTTCAAATTTGTGGACGATCAAATTATTTTTTTCCCCAACAATAGAAATTATTTGAACGCCTCAGCACAATTTCTCTGTCCTTAGCTTACCTGTGCTTTCTGCAATGAAATATTATGGTCTCTGGAACTGCATTGCTATGATATGTACCCATGGTTTATAGGCTCCAAAATGTAGCTGGATGGAGATGGTTACGTGGTTGCATGTATAACACACTGGGTTTCTGCAATCGTGCTTGTCTTTGACTATATTCGTCAGTGAGTATGGATTACTTGTACAATCCACATGACTGTAATTTGGGCGGCTGGTGGAAGCAGGACCTTTTGTATATTGCATGTGGGCAGATGATCACCCATACCCTTGTGCATCTGTGAATGTAAAAAGTATAATTTTGGTTTTAGTCTAAATCCAGCTACTGTATCTTGTGCAGATCATTCTAATTAAAGTAGAAGTGACTTAATTAGAGATTTAACTTGAAGTCTTCTGCTCACACATTATTCTTTACATTTGAATAAAGTGACAGATGTTAGGCATTATGAAAAGTTCAACAAGACTTGAAAAAACGTATGTTGTTCTCTATTTAAATGTTTTTCAATTTTCCAGATGATACTGTTGGTTGCGCGGGAATATCTGCCATTAACTGCCTTTTTTTTTTTTTAAATGGCAGTTAACAAAACAGTTTATGATGTAACTTTATTGTACACACACTTTAGCTGCCATTCAACTAAACTGAACAGTTGAAAGTTTAGGTTTTTGCTGAATTACCTCATAACCACAGTAAATAATAAGAAAAAGAGCAACAAAGCCCCTTTGAAGCAAATATGACTAATTTTGTGTAGCTTATTGTTGATTGATCTTTTTTTACTGCGTGTCTCATGTTATCAAATAGTGTTAATTCTTGTTGAGCCCAGATATCAGTCATTGTAAGCTTGTAATGGACATATCATTATCATTGTACATGTCAGTGCACTCTGAATGCATAGTAGTGATTCTCTCCTCACAAATTCTCTGGCTTGCAGAGAGCCCTTTAATGACTTACCATCCAAGTTAAATATTGTTCAACTAATTATTCGAAATACGACAGTCAGTGAATAGGTGCTACTTAATCTTTCATACACTGCTTGTGCTAATTTTAACTAACATCAGAGCTTGTCTGAACTTAATCTTTATGGTGCACCGAAATAATTGATGACATTCATTGGATATCACAACCCGTAGCTTGTAGCTTGTAGCTTAAGATGTTGTTGTTTGAAATTAAGAGCATAATTTCACACAAAGTTCTATGATCACAATCCTTTGTCATTAAATCTAATTCTCTGAGCCTTTACTCTCTGCTTTGACAAAGCCTCATCCTCTTAAGCATCTGTATATTAGTTGTAGTTCAGACAGTAAATGTATGACATGGTTGAGGATTAGTGCAGTATATGAAAGATTGCTTACTATTTTGGGTGGCAGAAAATGTTCCTATTCTGTTCACCTCGTTTTTGGCAGGTGTTTTAGGAACTTCAGACACAGTAGAAATGCCAAATAAGTTCCCCAACACAGAGAATGTATTCACTGGTTTTTCCTAACAGAGGTTAGGTACAGATGAACATTCCCCTTCCGAAATGTGACAGGATGCTGAACCATCACTGCAGAAGGAACCCTGAGCTTCACGAGGAGCTGCAGATCCAGGCTGCAGTGGCAGCTGGGGATGTCTGCACTGTAAGGAGAATGCTGGAGCAGGGATATTCACCTAAGATCCGAGATGCCAATGGATGGACGCTGCTCCATTTTTCTGCTGCCAAAGGAAAAGAGAGATGTGTACGAGTCTTTTTGGAACATGGAGGTCAGAGGATTTGTCTTTTTTTGTCATGCTGTTTAAGTTAGTTACCTTTGCTGGTTAGCACTGTACCTTAACCAGTTTTTTGTCTAAACACTAAAGGGCATATCTTACCTAAAGTACATGAAGAGACAGCCTTTTAATCACCTTTGTGTTGAAAGGCGCTCAGGTGTTGCTGTTGGAAAGATTCGAGAAGGCCATGAAAACATTGCAGAGAGCCTATTCATTTAAGTTTTATGAACTTAATGCTTGTAAATCACCTTAAGGTGCTATACAGCAATTCCAAGAGGCTACATTTGTTAAACTATTAACACACAAATACACAGAGCAACATAAATACCACCATGGGGTGGACAGGGTTCAGCATGGAAAAAATGTAATGCTGGCTATGGCAGACAGGTGTCAGAACACACAGTGCACACAGCTTGGTGTGTAGGTGCCTGTGTAACTGTTCAGCTTCTATGCTGACCCCTCTCCATCAAACCATTGGAACCACTAGGTAGTATATATGTTGCTAATTCATGTTATTTGAATAGACTAAATGAATTAGATTCACCTTTTGGCCTCAGAATATGTATTAAGTCCTGGCTACAACATGCCTTGCATTCAGCTATGATGAGTCCTGTAGAATCGTTCTATGATGTTTTTGATTCTTATACAGATAGGTTGGCTCTCAGTGGCCTGTAATTGACACAACATTTGGAGAATTCCTTACCTTGTACATGTGAGCAGTCATCAAGCATCAGGATAACTTTTGGCATTTATAAAACTAATTGTATTGTAATAATCGCCACACAAATTCTAAAAGTTGCGTCGATTTTATTTATTTATTTAAAATTTTTGTCTACTCTCTTTTTATTGTTACCCAGCAACCTGGATTAGCTTCTTTTTCTGTGCCATTAGACCCCCATTGTTCAAAAATAATTAAAACCACAAGAGCCTGATACAACAGTCCACTGGATGACATGTTTCTTCATTCCAAAACATGTGCTCAACATATTTTACAAACTTTGCCCTACATGCTCAATTCCAACCAATACAGTATTAGTTTAGTTAGTTCTTAATAACTTAAATTATCAGTTTTTGCACACACATGTTAAGAAACTTACAGAGGAAGTAATCTCAATTCAATTTTAATGTCAGTCTTTTCATGCGATTTATTAACATTAACAAAAACTATAAAACCACTGGCCTTATTCTTAAATAATTGTTTTACAAGCAAAATCGTGACTATTATGAGGTGTATATTAAGGCTAGGTTTATAATATTGATTTGGCAATGTATTATTAATACCTCCTTGTCAATATGCATATTGAATCAAACAAAGCTGTATCGATGCCCAGGGAACGTACATCTATTGCACATTAAACTTCCATCTCACTAGTGTTGCATATAACACCCCATTGCTCATTGTCACCACATGATGGCAGCATTAGTTAAATTGAATCTTAAAACCACATCAAACCGGAAGAGAGAACACAAAGGCAAAACCTTTGCCCTTCAAAACTGAGAGCAAGTATATGGGAGCATTTTGGAGTCAGTCAGAGTCAGCAACAGGTAGCCAGCGGTTGACCTCACTGTCAAAGCTTGGTCCGTGATAATCTGTTTGTAGAGACCTTTTGGCAGACAATGCATCAGCTCTATCTTCCATCACAGAATGCCTTTGCTAAGGATGAAGTCAGAAACTACAAGGAGAAAGTCCAACTGACTCTTATTGGAGATCCAGTGAGTTGTTGGAAAGAGAATTGATCTTTTTTCCCATTACTCTCCGTCTTAGCTGAACAAGTTCTCTGCAACAACAGAGAGTGTTTTCTACAGCTGGTGACATAGTTACAGCTCAGAGCAGAGCATGTTAATCAGCTTCTGTTTTTACACACAAATTTTAAACCAATTAGACACCAGCTGACATCAAGGACATTTTAGGGTCTATAACATTGTACATACATGCTGTTCATGTATTTAATGTAAGGCAGTTTCACTCACAAAAGTTCATAAAAAGAGCCAGTTTACTCTGAGAAATGCAAAGTAGCACATTACACAAAAAGTAATTTTTATTTAAAATGTACTTTATTTATTTACTTACTTAATTACTTATAGACGGCCAAAATCTATTGCTATATCAGAACAATACTTTTATTTTTATGTAGTGTATTCAGTGTTACAGTTGACTAAACTTTAATCAAATTTAAAATATCAAATTCATTTTGTTATTAACATATATAAAATTATGTAATCATAACATTATGATTACTGTACCCTTAAATATTGTGTGCGTCTAGTTACAGACATAGTGTATCGCGATACATAGTGATATGTATCGATACACATCACATCATGGGGTCTGTATCCTATTGTGAAGGTATTGGCAATACCCAGCCCTAGTGTATATACTGTCTATCCAGATATTTTGCAGAGCAAAGCAGTTGACAACAAGGCACAGGAATAAAAGGTTCAATATAAAGTTTTCGATCAATGAAAAATGATAAACAGGTAAAAAATGAGGATGAAACAGATAAAGATAAAACACGAAAGATCACATTACAAGTGTGTGTATATGTGTGTTTGCATAACTTGCATTTTGAAACATCCACAGTTTCTATTGTTTCGACATCCTTAAGCAGACTGCTCCAATAGCTTAAACAGTAAAACCTACTTCACCAAAAGTTTTTGTTCTGCCGTTTGGAACACTAAGATTCATGTCAGAGCATCTGAGAGCATGGACTAGTTCATAAACTAGAAGCAGGTCAGACAGGTAGGCCGGTGCAAAACTATGAAGTATTAAAAACAAGTAAAATAATTTAAAAATCAATATAAAAGCTGGCAGGTAACCAGTGTAAGCAGTCTAAGCCTATGGCAGCATAACTATAACTAACCATATGCTTTATTAAAAAGGAAGGTTTTAAGCCTAGACTTAAAAGTAGAGAGGGTGTCTGCTTCCCGAATCTGAACTGGGAGCTGGTTCCACAAGAGAGGAGCTTGATAGCTAAAGGCTCTATCTCCCATTCTACCTTTGGAAATTCTGGGAACCACAAGTAGGCCTGCATTCTGAGAGCGAAGTGGTCTACTGGGATGATATGGTGCTATGAGGTCTTCTAAATATGATGGAGCCTGACCATTCAGAGCTTTATATGTAAGAAGCAGGGTTTTAAATTCTATTCTAAATTTAACGGGAAGCCAATGGAGAGAAGCTAGTGAAGGTGAAATATGATCTCTCTTGCTAGTTCCAGTCAGCACTCTTGCTGCAGCATTTTGGATTAATTGCAGGCTCTTTAGGGAGTTACTGGGGCATCCTGAAAGTAGGGGATTACAGTAGTCCAACCTAGAGGTAACAAATGCATGGACCAGTTTTTCGGCATCACTTTGAGACAGGATGCTCCTAATTTTGGCAATGTTCCGTAGGTGGAAGAAGGTTCTAGAGATTTGTTTTATATGTGAGTTAAAGGACAGATTCTGGTCAGTCCAAGGTTTCTTGCAGTCGTACTGGAGGACAAAGCTATGCCATCTAGAGTAATGATATGGTTAGAAAACATTTGAGATTTTTAGGGCCCAAATACTATGACTTCAGTTTGTCTGAGTTTAGAAGTAGGAAATTGGTAAACTAAAGAGGACAGCATTGCAAAAGTCCACACTATGTTTCTCTGTTACGCTTGCTAATACAATTAATGTTTTCCCCATCGGCCAATATTTCAACAAACAAAAGAAAAACAGCTAGCCAACCAAATTAATTAATGATAAAAGTTAAACTGGGCTGTCAAACTATAAACACATAGCTCACTAATCCAACTACACAAAAACGCCAGCTCAAAATCTTGCATCCATTTATCTGTCTTAGCTTTTTTTAATAAATACAAGTCAGCCTAATGTTTACTCCCGTCTGGACATTTGTGTTTAGTCAGTGTTTTCCCCCTCATCCTTCTTCATCACCTTTTGCATCTGCCATCGAGCCATTCTAAGAAAACCCATGCATTTATTTTCACCAGTTTTCATGAAAGATCTCATAGTGGAGTAGCTGGTGATCCAGACCCGCTGTCATTATAGCAGTGATGCTATTCACATTATAACAAACCAGTGTATCATCAAAATTATTTTGAAGTGGTTATTTTTCAAAAAAGATGTTATTTTAAATATATTATAAATTGGGCAATTGGGCATTTTATACTGAGAGAATGTTATCTACTCATAATGCTGAGGTGTTTAAAGTCATGATTGTGAGAATCATGTAAGTGTTGACAATGTAGCTGTAGAGGGCACTGTTTAAAAGGACAATTGGTTTGACTAGTTGAAGGGGTCCTTTATGGCACATTAGAGTTGTGTTTGACTGTGGAGACCCTTCTGATAACATTTCATGTCACACATTGATTTTTATTGTATTTTCTTTTCATTTTCACTCTTTCCATTCTCCTCTTCACAGCTGACCCCACAGTGAAGGACTTTATTGGTGGCTTCACAGCACTTCACTATGCTGCAATGCATGGCAGAGCCCGCATCGCCCGACTGATGCTGGAATCAGAGTTTCGCAGTGACATTATCAATGCAAAAAGCAATGATGGCTGGACACCGCTACATGTGGCTGCCCACTATGGTCGAGACTCTTTTGTACGCCTCCTCCTTGAGTTCAGGGCTGAGGTGGACCCACTGAGCGACAAGGGGACCACACCACTACAGTTGGCCATTATTCGTGAGCGCTCCAGCTGTGTACGGATCCTGCTGGACCATGGTGCAAATATTGACATTCAAAATGGCTTCCTGCTGCGTTATGCTGTCATCAAGGGAAATCACTCTTACTGCCGCATGTTTCTGCAGAGGGGAGCGGACACTAATCTTGGGCGTCTTGAGGATGGCCAGACCCCACTGCACCTGTCAGCCCTCAGAGATGATGTATTGTGTGCCCAGATGCTCTATACGTATGGTGCTGATACCAACACCAGAAACTATGAAGGCCAAACACCTGTAGCTGTATCTGTTAGTATGTCTGGGATCAGCCGGCCTTGTCTGGACTTCCTGCAGGAGGTCACTAGTAAGTCTCACCTACTCACTTCCTGTCACAAAAGTGTCCTTCAGTGATTTATAGTGTGCTCCTATTGAATCAACAAACAACATTAAGTTTTAGTATAATGAAACAATGACTAGGGCTGGGCAATATGGAAAAAAGTCATATTATGCCAATTTATTTTATACTGGTTGATCTTCATAAATATCAACCTAACATACATGCTGACATATATTTCCAAATCAATGAGTTTGTTAATGTTTTTGGACTAGCATCTGCCATATTTTCCCTCTTCAGTTGGGGCTGTTTTTGTTAAGTATTAGTCAGTTTAGGTTACTTGCAATTCATGGATGTTTGATTTATTATATTTTTTTTGAAATGACAAAGGAAGCGCTTCTTTTCATTTGAAGCAACTCGTCCAAGGTGTGAGCTTGACCTTCCACTTTGCTTTCTGTTTGTAGACTTGTTTATGACGTCCACATAAATAGTATTTTTTCAACACCTGATCACACAGCTATGTAGTGAATATCATAATATGAAACATTTTAAGCAAGGAAAGTAATTATTGACAGTATACAATATCATACGGATCAGACCTAACAAGAACAGTAATAACTAGATATGCATTAGTTGTGAATGCTAGGAGCTGCTGCTGCCGCTGCTGCTGCTGCTGCTGCTGCTGCTGCTGCAGTGCTTTAGTTCCATTATGCCTGCCCACTCAATATGGAACAGACAATAACAGGAGAACGGTGAGGGATTTCTCAAAATATGATTTACCACTGTGTCCACGGTGATCCTACTCAGTTATGTAGATTGGATAAAGTTGGATAGCATATGAAGCAAAGGGAACCATCTAAGTACATCTACTTTATGCTGTAACTCAGTGAAGTGTCAGCTAGATTATGCACACAACCGTTATACAGCAACTACTTTGAATAAGCACTGCAATATTAGGGCCATGGGTTTTGATTTTGTCTTATTATCACACTGCTTTGGATTACTTGTCAATTAGCAGCAGGCCTGTTATAATATTACTGCACTCACTAGGTGCTTTTTGACAAAACAGAGACCAGCAGAGGAAAGAATGATACATAAATGTAAAAAGAAAAGTAAGGGTTGAAACACATTGAATTACACACATTAAGGAAATCTACCTACCTGGCAACTAAGTTTAGTCTAATATACTGATGATTCTAATTCTGGTGTAAAGATCATTTTCAATCACATTAACCCAACAAGATTATATCGGACTAATAGTTCTTTGCCTTGGCTTTGATTTTAGCTTTGAGTCCACACGGTTTATGCACAGCAAACAGGTCAGCTGTTGAACACACAGACAGACCTGCTGAGTTTTCAGCTCCATCCAAGCTCTCACAATATTGTTATTTTCAGCATATCGTTTCTAGTGTTACAGTACAGATCATTCTACATAATGAGTTATTTTACTTTTGGTACTTTTATTTTTTCCCTTGGTTTCTGAGAGGTAGAGGTGAGTGAAACCCACATAAGCTTACAATAACTGATAATACTTCTTTAATGTAAGCAAATGGTTAACACATTGTATTTGGCCACCTTCAGAGTGTGAAAATAACCTTGTGAACGTGCATGCTGCATTTATTTTCTCCCTAAAAATCCTGTTTATGTAATAGTTTATACCTTTGTTCCTCAATTTTTACTTTTTCCCTGGAATTGTTGGAAGCAGCTGCTTCATTTTTTTTACAATCCAAATTGAACAACTAGCTCGCAGCATCTAGCTCGTAATACCTCCGCTCACACAGTGTGTTGGTACTAACACAGTTTGATTTAATTTAATTTATTCACTGATTGAAATAAAAAAGCATTGAAGATCTGGATTAGAACAAACATCACAGATAGCATTTATTTGTTCATAAATGCACAAATAGCCACTTATTTACCATGTAAGAGTGATTTGCTGCAATGGCTGTATTTCTGTGCAAAATCTAATATTTTAATGGGAAGTGAACAGCATAAGCACGAATACTAGCCAATGTTAATGCACGTCTGTTTGCAAATGCATGGCGTGATGAAAGTTAATGTCTTTATCCTTGAAAATAAATCTGTGAAAGTGGGTGTGGTGTAGAAAAAGATTCCAAGTTTAGTAAGTTGAGAGGAGGAAGAAGTTGAGAAATGTATAGAATGAAAGGGCACTGCTTCCCAACACAAGGTTATAATGACCAGTGTTCAGTCACAGAACAATCCCATGTCAGAAGAACAGGAGAGCACATTACCTGAAGCATTATGATTTAGAAGGAACAATGGCTGCATTCCTCCAGTGCCCCTGAACTTTGATATCACAGATATCAAAGAGCTGTGCACTGATTCAGACAAGCCCTTTCACAGACTCCAAACCATCAGCTAGATCACATATCTGCTACCTCCTGGATTAACTCATATGCCATGAAAGGCTCATCCCACACAGAATGAAACGGACACCCGGCTCTTTTCAGCTGCTGCACACGTCAGTGTTTCCCTCTGTAGGGTTTTCTCATGTCAAATACTGCAACGTCGTCCTCATACAGTGGTTCTAACTAGCTCCACTCAAAGAAAAGTACACTTAATTCTAGATTTGTGAGCTTCATAATACAAAAAACTGCATCCTCAGAAAGCTCAGCCTATTTCCCCAGGCTAGTTTTTGCACTTTTACACACTGGTCATTTGTCCATTTGTTGAACATCGCTGGGCAAACTGCATATTTTGGGAGGGGGATGAAAATAAGTAAGCACAACCCTTTCAGGAAACACAAAAATACAGATAAAATATATTTTTTTAAAAATCATAATAACCACATGTCTAAGTAGTTCAGCACCTTTCTAAGTCAGGAGATAACCCGTCTGTTTGGTCATATGCCAGCTTATAAACACTTTTCACTAAGTTTGTCTATCCTTGTTCACAGTGAATTACTGGTGAGGCCAATTTGTGGTGGTAGTCACACTGTTACATGGACGCAGTCAATGTGTTTTAAGTGATTGTACTGTAAGATCCAATCACAATCAGGTCCTATTACTGGTAAATCAGAATCCTTGCACACTCCCTTGATGATAGAGACTGTAGCCAGATTATCTTATCTTAAAAGTTAACTTCGGTCTATTTCGAAATTAATTGTTTCTTGTTCATCTAATGCATCTTTTGTTGTTCACAAACACATCAGCCAGACCCCCCCCAAATGGGCATATTTCTTTATTCCAAAACTTTTGCTCAGCATAAATATTATTTAAACGTTGCCCATCATCCAAATAGGCATTTCCCTGTTATGCTGATTCACATCTGTTTGCAAAATAATTAGGTCAACCATGTTTTGGCAAAATGAAAGATTTATCCCTTTTAATAGTTTAACAAGGTGAACAATTTTCAGTTTACAATTTACATTAAAATAAATTAAGAAAAATAACCTAAGTTATGCTTAGCTGTGTTTCTTGTGGTAGATGTAGAGGATTGTGCACAACAGTGCTCTCACTTTCCCTGCATCAGGCTGATTCTGTAGATCACTTAGGTCAGTTGTAATCCCATACAACTGAAGGAGGAACTTACAATGGGTAAAATAAGCATAGTACAGTATTGGGACATTGTGAAGGCAGTAAGTGACACCAAAGACAGTATTTAAAAATTCCCCTCAATGTTTCTGCCAATCTTGAGTGTAAAACAACTTGTAATCCTAAGAGAATATGATGTGATACAGGTGTTCAAGTTCTAATGTTTTTAGCCACACTACTGGACTAATGAATGAAGGAGCCAAAACATTAAGACTTCTTAATATAATAAACTTTGTACGACTACCCCATCCACTACGACCATTATAATAATCACATAGTAGAACGATCACTCTTCTGATATTTTCACTGTTGTAAAGTTTATCACATACTAGGATATAATAAAACTAGTGTTGGTCTGATACTGTCAGAAATACTTAGTCAGAATGTGCATTTACTCCTTAAGTGGGTATTTCCAGGTATTGTAAACAAATTAACCTGCAAAATGCACTCAAATGCAATTTGGTGAATTACGTAAAAAAGAAATGTTTATTCATGGGAGCCGTGATCATTGTTCACATCAGCAGATGCTCTGCAAACATGTTTTATAGTACCTGTCAGCAAATTATCATTAAAAAAAAAAAACAATTCATAATCGTCAAAAGACAAGATAATGTAGGTCACCTGAATTTTGGAAGCATTCATAGTCTAGTATGCAGTTACTGTTGGTGGGTGTCACACTTATTGTTACACAACTGCTCTTAAGTCTTTTTCTTTACAATTCTTATAACATGTAACAAGAGACAGCCTTTCTAGTGATTTACACATTTTTTGTTTAAATTACAAATGGATTTTGAATCAAGAATCAAAATATTGTGTCACACGCATTGCATAAATCAAGGCAGTGAAATTTCATTTTTTCTTGAGTTCTTGGTAAAAAAAATATTAAAAACAAAATATTTTGGCCATATCACCCAGCCCTACCATAAAGACATGTAACAATTGGCATAGTCACTGATAGTCATTGTTAGTTTAGCTGTGATGCTTTGAAGCCACTGTGTCCCACTGTCCTCTGTGGAAGGAGACTCGTTCAAACACTTGTTTCTAGCTTCCCATTACTTTAATTTCTTGTTATTAATGAGCTGACATATACTGACAATAGCAATTTAACTTCAGTAATTAAAAGTTGGATGATAAAATCAGTTTATTATTCCACTGTGTAACGGCTGTTTCTCTTGCTCTTTCAGAACAACCTCGGACTTTGCAAGACTTGTGTCGAATAAAAATCCGTCACTGCATTGGCCTTCAAAGCCTGAAATTTTTGGAGGACCTTCCAATTGCAAAGGTTATGAAAGACTATTTAAAACATAAGTTTGACAATGTTTAAAAGTACCAATAATAGAAGTGGGGAGGGTGACTAAGAACCATCGTCTGTCATTTAGAAAGACTATGCAATCACAGTGTTCTATTTCTGGAAGAAAGGTCAACAGGTTTGTTCTGTACATGGTCTGTAGGTGGTTAGTCCAGGTTGTTTCACCAGTTCTACAGTACTTTTCTATTCAGTTCAGCTTCTTACAGTTAAGGCCGTTACTGAAGAATAGAAATAGAAATCCACTGTTCTATTGTTTTTGTGGGAAAATAAAACCTAATTTGACTACTAAGGTTAGCATTATTACTATTTATGTTACGTAAAACTGCACAACGACAGCCTTATTTGGTCAGACTGGCTTCAGGCTCATACTTGCCAATGAATTTATTTAAACTTCCTTTTTTCCATTTGTTTTTCTCTGCTATAAAAGCTACACTCAAAGTGTTACACAGAGGCTTATTTTCTTTGTTTCAAATTAGTACTTGGATACTGATGGCTTTTAGAAAATACAATGCACTCCCCTGATTTTGTTTAACCACCCAATAGTAAGTCTAAGTCTTTAAAAGCCTCGTAGCAACACGCTGAATTGCCAGTGTTCCATCTAGGCCTCCAGAATACTGATTGTTCAGACTGTGACCACCCCTCCCCCACCCTCTCCTTTCCAAACTAAATGTCGAGACAAATGTGCTTTAAAGTTTAATACTAAAATTAATTGAAGCAAGCAGAGTAGGGTTAAGAAATGGCTAATCATTCAAATCCCTGGTCAACATCCATGTGACTTGAATCTTTGAATTACAGTCAGCTCAGAGGAACTGTTTTGATTTAAGGCTGCTTTTGGGTAATAGCAAAATTTGGGAGTGTACATTAAACATTTTACACTTGTTTCTGGTATACATCTGAACATCACACATTAAATGATTTTAGAACTTAAGTTCAGTCCTTAGAACTTATTTGATCCTAGCAATTATGCATTCGGCAATGATCAATTGTAAACAGTTGCTTTATACCATCACAGTGCTTTTGAGTAAATTTGAGTTTGGAGTAAGTGCACTATGACAGAAATCTGTTCGGAAAGCACCACATTTACTCATTAAAAGAGGGTTTAATGGAGATGTGAATAATAAAGTAAGTTTTGAATAACATCGACACAATCACTAGAAGCTCCAGTGTATATATGTTGTACAACAGATATTTTTGTAGAATTTATTTAAGCAATGATCTATGGTATTAATGTATTTAAAGTTTGGAAAATGTTATCTGTTTGGTGTGACTCAAGTGTTCCTTGAGTGTGTGTCTAAGTTCAAATACTCTGTACAGAAACTAATTTGGAATCCTTTGTATTTATTATTCTCTAAATTTGATAGAGGAAATAATGGGTGCTTTCTTAAAATGCATTTCTCTTGCAGGTAAAACTGTTGTGGAGATTATATTGTATAATTTTTCGTCTGACAGTTAAAATAAAGTAGTAGTTGGTTTCTAAACAATGAACATGCCACAAGAATTTTTTATTTTTTATTTTTGCTCCTGCATGGATTTAAATTTCATAGTGAAATTATGTGGCCACCTAACATTGGTTTTTCCTAAACTTTTGTAGTTACAAATTAATTCTAGCAACGTTTACCTGCATGTCATTTTCATATTTACATTTTCAGCTTTGGGTGGAACTTTGTAATAGAAATGTTTCATGAAAAGTACTAATTATGTAGTCTGCTCAGCTAACCCTTAGTAGATCTGTCTTTTCTAAAAAAGAATAAGACTACATGCAGTACAAACCTTGAGTAGGTTTACAATTAAAGGGTAGATTTTTGAGGTTAGATGGAATAGAGTTTGGTATGATTAAAACAATTAATATCACGAAAAAGATAAATCATATTGTCCAATATAAAGTGTCGCATCCTTACCTTTCAAAGAATACAGTGTAACAGGTTGTAAGGATCTGTCCAATTTTAAAGGCAACTTTAAATGCACCCTTCTTTCCTTTAGTGTGAACGATGGTCCCAGTGTTTAGTAGTTGTTGTTGTTTTTGTTCCTATAGACTATCCAGAAATGATGAGGTGGCATTTGGAAGAGAAATCTTCGGTCATAAAAGGTGCCCTGTCTCAATATCCCTGAGCTGTAAAACACTTGTTAAGTGCATTTTCCGCCTTATAAAACATCTGAACTATGCCTTGGATGAATCACTGTTTACCAACTAGCTCTTATCCCCCTAAAAAAAAAGAAAAAAAGAAAGGAAGGAAGAAGAAGAAAGAAAGAGGAATAAAACACCTGTGCTTGGGAAAAGTGTTTAATAGCATAACATAAAATGTTGAATCACTACAGCAGTTCTAGATACATTTGCTGATGATTGTTTTCGACCTAAGACCAAAGTTTTACAAGGTGACTGCTGCTTTGACCAACCATCTAGTCAGACGACAGCATGACACAGAATAAGCAGTTGGCTGTGACACTGCAAGTGCCCATAAACATATACCACATGTACCATATAAACGATACCACATTAACAGGTACAGTATTATAGTAGGTGCCACTTTTTTTTTTAATGTTGTCAGCACTGTGGCTAAGGGGGATTTCTTGCTTCAGTTTTGAAGACGTGAGTGATTGGTGTGTCTGAGCCTGCATATACTGTACTTTTTCTGTTTATATTTTACTGTCAGACCCAGTTTGCAATTAATATTTTATTAGACCAACTTGCACAATGTGACATAACATTTAGCTGAAAATTTGCCAATATTCCCCAGTTAGTTTTTTGGCTCCTCAATTCAGCAAATGCTGCACGATTATTAACTTAGTGATGACCTTTTAATAATTAACGTTTAGTAATCTACTTTTATTTATTAGATGTTATGTTCCAGTTGGTAATGAGCTATTAGCAGTTTGAATATGACATTAAAGCTGCGAAGTACAACATTTTTCACAGTTCTTATCAAAATATGCTCTTCATCCGGAGAGATGCAGTTGAAGCCTTCGGTGACACGAACTCAAGCATATTACTTATGCAATTACAGCAGTGCAAAGATATTCATTTTGTGTGAGACTTGCCCTACTGACAAATCAGACAAAAGCAACAATTTCTGCTTAGTTGGCAGTTTTGTAAGCTTCAGATCTGGGCACATCAACAAGGACCATTTCAGTTACATAGTCTCTTAAGTTGCACTCTGGAATTTTAAGTTGTTACTATAGATGTAGCTGTAGTATGTGCCATCAGCCATTTCCGACCTCTTAATGATGCAGCTGAATTGACTTTATCTACTAATGCTTTTGATGATATTTTTAGACCTAACCTTCTGATTGCAGCCCTGTCCGATCTGGCTCCCAAATCATTATGCATTATTCACAGATCTGTGTGAAAACAGTGTTGTTCATGCTGGATCACCGCAAAAATATTTAACACATTTCAGTTGTGTTTCTTGTTTCATACCTTCATTTTTGTCTGCATCTGATCCTGGATTTGCTACAATACTATTTTGCCGCAGCAATTTTACATTCTGTGTGAATGAGTTCTATCAAATATTGGCTGCCTTCTTCAAACACAGGCTTTGGTTGTCACAGTCAGGGAAAAACTTCATAAATGTCTTATGTGGCTATCAAATGGCTGTAAGTCTTCCAAATCATTAACTACTGAATGTACAGAATATGAATATTTTCAAATGTACAAAGCAAAATGTGTGAATAAACTAAAGTTACATTTTCCAGGTTGTCATCTGCTTTTTGTTTGTGTGTGTGGTGAATTTAAAACCATTTTTAAAAAATAGCATCCCGTAGTCCTTTGAGCAAGGACTACTTGAGGAAAAACTCCCTTTCAATTGAAGAAACCTCTGGCAGCAGGCTCAGGGTAGAAAATTATGGGACATCTAGTTCCTTATGTCTTTGGGCATTTTTTAAAGTTTTACTATTTTGTTTAGACTTGTTTTATAGGTAAATAATTTGTAGTCATCTGCATACAAATAGGAATTTAACGCGTATTTCCTACTAATGGTGCCTGCAAAGCAGTGAAAAGCGTTGGTCATAACATGGAACTCCATAAATATATTCCACGAATTGAAATATGTAGCAGATAAGATTTAAAGCACCATGCTTTACTGTACAGATGGTACTGGCCAGGTAGTGAGTGGTGCCTGGTTTTTTCCAGACATGACATCTGGCATATAGGCCACAGACAATCTTGGTTTCATCAGACAACAGAATTTTGTTTCTCGAAGTCTTTGAGAGTCCTTCTGGTGGGCTGTCATGTGCCTTTTACTGAGGAGTGGTTTCTGTCTGGCCATTCTATCATACAGGCCTGATTGGTGGAGTGCTGCAGAGATGGTTGTTCGTCTGCAAGGTTCCCCCCTCTACATAGAGAAACACTGGAGCTCTTTCATAGAGACCATTGGGTTCTTGGTCATCTGACTAATGCCCTTCTCTCTCTATCGCTCAGCTTGGCTGGCCAGCCGGCCCACTCTAGGAAGAGCAAACTTCCAAACATCCATTTATGGATGATGGAGTCCACTGTGCTCATTGGGACCTTCAATTCTGCAGAATTTTTTCTGTGCCCTTCCCCCGATCTGTGCCTCGATTACAATCCTGTCTCGGAGGTCGACAGTCATTTCCTTGGACTTCATGGCTTGGTTTGTGCTCTAACGTGCTCTGTTAGCTGTGGGACCTTATATACACAGGTGTATACCTTTCCAAATCATGTCCAATAAACTAAATTTCCGACAAGTGGATTCCAATCAAGTTGCAGAAACAAATCAGTGGATCATCAGTGGAAACAGGATCCACCAGAGCTCAAGTTTGAGTGTCATGGCAAAGGCAATGAATGTACATTTGATTTCTTTCATTTTTCATTCTTAATAAACTTGCAAAGACTTCCAGCAAAGCTCTTTCACATTGTCATGGGTTTGATTACAGCAACCATTCAAACCTGTGGTATAAAGCAGGTAAATAAAGACGGACTGATCAGAGTGAACATGGATGGGTCTTAAGGGTAAAACGTCTTTGAGCAGTAAAGTCGGTAAGTATGGGTCTGTAAGGCATGTGGAAGGTATAGAAGCAATTGTTGAAGTTAGTTCATCGAGATCTGTAGGGAAGAAGCAGTCTAAATAATTAACCTGAAAATATTATTTTCAAAAATATGTTAAGATAACAATTCTTAAAATTCTGAATAAGGGTTGGGGGGAGTGTTTACAATAACAAATACAACAAATTTTTGAGTTTTCCTGTTTGGGTGTGAGAATTAACTCAAATTTGTAGAGTTACTAAAGTTGATCAATTAGCCTTAGTGGAAGATTGGTGCTACTTCTCCACCTTGGCCTGTTCTTCAAGGAACATGACAGTTAGTATGACTTGAGTGGTTGACTCATTTGAAATACTCCTGCTACAACGAAGTTTTAATAGAATAAACAAATCAAACTGAAGGTCACTCGTCAAGTCATTTACTGATAGAGATTTAGATGAGAGAGATTTGATATTTAATAAACCACATTCAATCATTTTTGATTTTTGTTCTGTTAGAGAAGTAGTCTTCATATTAGGTTCTAATGAATAAGTCCTCTTGGGTTGATTTTAGATGGTTGTCAGGGAGCAGACACAGTCTCTATAGGGTTTTTGCCCTCCTGCTCATGTGAGAGGACTGTTCCAAGGCCACCATGGCTTGCATGCACTGCTACAGTAAGGAGGAGACTGGAATTGGACAAGGCCAACACTAAGGAGGACATAAGCCTTATCTTAAGCTTACTGAAAGCTGGCTTCACTCTGGGGAGGTCCTCAAAAGCCAACGTCTCTGTCAATACACTTAAACCGCCGAACTATGCAAAGAAGGGAATTATGGGTAACTGTAGGTCACAAAGGCTCGCATGTACACATCTGCTACATCTCAACAATGCATTGTGCGAGATGTGTGTCGATCAAGCTGACTGGGTAATGTCAGGAGTCGGGATCGGAACGAGACTAGAACTGAAAAGAAGAAAAGTAAAACAGGAAAGGTAACTTTTCATACCTGTCTAAATGTTCACACTGATATATAATATTTATATATGTTGTTTAATTTACTCTATCATCTTGTCATTTTTTCCAAAAAGGAAAATAAAAACAAAAAAATGTTTTAACCTGCTTTCTATGGCTTTAGTTTAGGTCTAAACGTACGTTCATTCCTTTCAAACTTAATGCTGACTTACCTGTAAATTAAAATATTCTTCTGCTTCTATTTGAAAAATTCCAGATGAAGTCACCCGGAGGAGTTATCATTAGGAGTTCAGATGATGATATCTGGAGGAATTCTGAAAAAGCCTGTTGACCCTAATTACAAACTCCATAGTGTGAGCAATAAGATAACATAATCTGAAATAAAGATTCCTCCAAGTGATGTCATCTGGAGGCATTTCAGCTAGAAATACACAGATATTTTAATGTAGGGAAGTCAGAGTTAACTTTTATAGTATTCATTTACATGTACTTGTCAAACTAGACTCAAAGGAAGCACGTTCGATATCAGTGAAGCCATCTTTTATCATGCGATACAAACTATTTGGTTAATGAAAACTGAAATTTACTGCTCCTGTTTATGGTTATAGGTTTATTCAATAACAACAAAGAACAGGACATTGTAGTTCACTGTGTCTAACACACCCTCATCTGAGCCAATGGGAACTCCAGAGGCTTCACACATTTTCTCGTCATGGTAATTTTGTGCTCTTTACTTCTGTGAAATTCACTTCAGTCGAGCATCCTGTCAAAGAACCATTCTTGGAGCGGGTGTTGAAAAAGTTCATCAGGTCCCTTTTTATCCCTAAAATCCTATTTAGCTTAACAAACACTGAGTGTTGTGAATTGTAGAACAAGTACATTTAATATTTTCATTTTTCTGTACATTTTCAGTATTTTTGTTTCTTCATTTTCAGCATATTCTTCTTCTTTTCCTTTCGACTGTTCCCCACAGCAAATTGTGCATTTTCAGCATATTGATGTTTTTTAAATGTGACACTGCCTCTTTTGGACATGTATTTCTACCATGCAGGTATAGAAGGAACACGTGTGAACATATCCAAGCGTAGGTACGCATCGACATTTACGTGTTTCGTCTGAGAAGTATAATTCGGCCTCAGTCCCTCAGTGTAACCTTCTGGCACAGATGCTTCAATCCTGCCAGGTCAGCCAGGATTTTGTGAAGGCAGCCAGCTGAGCAAATCCCTCAATGAAATGTGTAGTAACTGACAAACCCAAGGTAAGATGGGGGATCATGCCTCTGTCTAATAGGGACATCATCAAGCAAGGTTGTGTTACTAGTTTAGTACAATCAAGGTCACAGAAATGGAAAAGACACTCATACAACATTGTCCTCATTTTGTCCTGGTCCAGCTCTTTCAGGGCCAGCACCAGGCTCATGTGTCCCATTAGAAACCCCTTTGGGCGGTTCCACACATACACTGTACCATCCTTAATGATAACCCTGGCTGAGGAAAAGTACACAGGCTACAGATAGTAATGATTTTCATCAAGGGCTTCAATTAGTCAAAAACCAGATTATTATTGAGATGCTGAGAACATGTAGCAGTTAATGCAACTGCACCACCAGATATCTGCATGGGATGTCTTCTTCTACTCCTGGCCAAGTCGGTTTTAATAGGTGCTTAAGTCTGGGCTTTCTGTCAATGCCTGTTCTCATGGAAACATTTCTGCTGCACTATGGGAAGGTCAAAAAGATCAGTAACATATTGACTAAACAACTGATGGCTAAACAACATTAATACCTGGCATCCCTGGAATGTCTGAGGGGAGCCCCACAATAATTAGGTTCCTTTTTGTGTAGGGGCCTTTGCAGCATGTAACTGCAACCAACAGCAAGAGCTGGGTGTACTCTGAGAATGGTGTGGAAAGAAACTCAAGCCATAGTTGACACCATAAACCTTGTGTCTTCTTCTTCTTCTTCTTTTCCTTTCAGGAGTCGCCACAGCGAATCATGTGCCTCCATCTAACTCTGTCCTCTGCATCCTCCTCACTCACACCAACCATCTTCATCTCCTCCCTCACTACATCCATAAATCTCCTCTTTGCTCTTCCTCTAGACCTCCTGCCTGGCAGCTCCAACCTCAGCATCCTTCTAACGATATATTCACAATTTCTCCTCTGAACATGTCCAAACCACCTCAATCTGGCCTCTGACTTTATCTCAAAAACATCTAACATGAGCTGTCCCTCTGATGTCCTCATTCCTGATCCTGTCCATCCTCGTCACTCGCAAAGAGAACCTCAACATCTTAAGCTCTGCTACCTCCAGCTCTGCCTCCTGTCTTTTCTTCAGTGCCACTGTCTCTAAGCTGAACAACATCTCTGGTCTCACCACCGTCTTAAACACCTTTCCTTTCATTCTTGCTGATACTCTTTTGTCACACAACAACACCTGACACCATAAACCTTGTGTCTAAAAGACATTTAATAGGCACAACCAAAGTCACAAAGGGCAAAATGCTACAAGACTGGGGCCTTGTGCAGCCGAGCGTATGTCACCCTGTCCTGTACACCAGTACAGTCTAATGCAATCCAATACAGCACCTCCACCATAAATTCTACTTTTACAATGTCTCTCTCTCAGAAAGGTGATAATTCAACCTTGTTTTTTATTAAGGTCATAATGGGTAGTAGAGTTGCACTGGAGTTCATTATAAGAAGAGGTGCTTCTAATGTTATGGCCATCTAATTCATTTTAAATAGGGGGGCCAAAGCATTAGAACCATCTACTCTCACAATGTCAAGTATTCCTGTATCAAAATGTTCAGATGAGATGAAGATATAAAGAACCTTCCATGTCTGCCCATGTGTACTTCATTGACAGCTTACTTTCATCACTTTTGTTTCTCTCGTTGTGCACTTATTAACTGAGCTGAACACCCTAACAGAGTGGTCTCTCTCAAAGTCTGCTGCCTGTTGATCATGCTGAACAGGCATCTGAATAGTATCAGTGATGTAGACCACACCACAAAAACTAGGGTGACAAATCCATTGGTGTTAGTCTTTCAACTTTCTTTATCCAAGCAGTTATGAACAGTTATGCTCCAAGTGCAACCGAACCATAGATTATCATCAATTTCACAAGTGTTTAACATAAGCAAATAAAAGCACCACCAGATAAACTATACAACACCATAACAACAAAAACAGGTAAACCAAGAACAAACATGCACAGTATCCATTTACACTGAAAACTTTATCTTCTAAGAAAATATAGAACTACAATTATCGATTTGAATTTTAACTAATATGGTTTTAATCGTGGAACCAACTGGCAGCGGATGTAGACTTGCAGCAGCTGCTGGAATACTTGCAGGGTGGTTATACTGTAGTTGTTTGAACATTTAGGTTACAAAACACGGCAAAGTTGACCATTGTGTAGCATCTTCTTTAAACAACTTTCTGTAAACATCTGGGAAGTGAGGAGACAACTTGCTGGAGTTTAAGTAGAGGAATGTCCCATTCTTTTCTGATGCAGGATTCCAGCTTCTGAACAGTTCTCTGCCTTTGTTGTTGTTTTAGGGTCTGGACTGCAGGCAGGCCGGTTCAGCACCCGGACTCTTCTCCTATGAAGCCATGCTGTTGTGATGGATTCAGTATGTGGTTTAGCATTGTCTGAAATATGTGAAGCCTTCCCTGAAAGAGACATCTGGATGGGAGCATATGTTGCTCTAAAACCTCTATGTACTTTTCAGCACTGATGGTGCCTTTCCAGATGTGTAAGCTGCCAAGCCATAGGCACTCAGATTCCTCCTGATTCTCTAAATCTTTTGATGATATTATATACTTCAAAGTCATTGCAATTTTACGTTAGGGAAAATTTTTCTGAAATTGTTAAACAATTTTTAGACACAGTTTGTCACAGATTGGTGAACCTCTTTACATTTGAGAGGCTCTGTCTCTCTGAAATGCCCTTTTTATACCACGTAATTTTAATGACCTGTTGCCAATTAACCTAATTAGTTGTCAAATGTTTTGATTTTTGATTTGTAGCAAATACTTTCTCAGTCTTAAGTTGCCCCTGTTCAAACTTTTTTGAGATGTGTTGCTGCCATCAAATTCAAAATGAGGTACATCCGATATGTTATTTATGTTCTATTGTGAATAAAATATGGTTTGATAAGATTTGCAAATCATTGCATTCTGTTTTTATTCACATTTTCACATCCCCACCGGAGGTCAGTGGATGGGTGCTGCCTTTCCTTTGTGAGTATGACTGTACTCTGGCAGTTTGTAAATTATAAGATCTTGCAATGAGCCAGTTGGATTTGTCTGTACTTAGTGTCTGCTGTTAGACCTTTGGCAGCACATGAGTTACATTTGCTTATTAAGCTGAGCTGAAGGTGAATGAGCATCAGTCTGGCTGGATCTGTATTTTGCATTGTGGAGAAACATTTACCACAAAGTGTGTACTGTAGTATATGATCAGGCTGTATTTGCCTTTATTTGTATTCCTCATGGCATAGTTCTGTCATTGAAAGTGATGGGGAATTATACAAATGCAGACTATGTACCAGCATCAGAATTAAAAGGAAAACATAAGCAGTCAAGCTGACCAATCACAGCCTCCATACTGTATCATTTTACAAAAGGCATTTCCCTCTTCTCTCTTTTACTCTGCCCACAGCTGTTGTAAAAGAGATGGTTTCTGCTTTCACCTCCATTTGTTCAACTCAGCAGGACTCACTCAAACCCTGCACTGAGCTGAGGTGACCTAATAGTGGCTGGGATATACTTCTGTCTTACTTTACCAAACATAGGATGCTATCATTGAACAGAGAACTGGTAGAGTTACATGATAAAACAATGCCATTCCTCGGTGGAACAGCAAGCCCTCAGACAGTAGGAACAATAGCAGCTTTGTCAGAAGTTTGTACAGCTCTATGTGCTGTTTAAACACATCCAAATATTTCTTCCTTTTTTGCAGTATCACCATAGTGTCCCACACAGATCAAATATGGCACATATCACTTATGTCATAAATTTGTGCTGCAAATCAAGTGAATTTAGTACATGATTTGGTTGCTTAAGATTCTTGTCCTGTAATGTGAGAAAGGGAGCTCCCTTCTTCAGGCCACATCAGAAAATAAAACCTATGAATGCCTTCCTACTGTACAGTGTTAAAGAAGTACAGACCTGCTATAATGATCCTCAGGCCTACAAGCAAGAGACAAAAATCCCTTAGCATTTTGTGTATTTTTAACTTCTGTCCCAGATTTTGAAAAGTATCAAATGATAAGTTGAAATCAGTCTTTCGTTTTAACAACCCACAATAACTGCTGTGAAACATGGTTATGTTTTTGGGCTAATTTGTTGCATGCGTGTCTTAAAATCTCAAGACCATCAAGAAATTTTGGAGTGAAACGTACCACCCAGTGTCAGAAGCACTACCTTCGTCACAGGGGTCCTTCACCAGGGGTCCTGCAACAGGATAAGGTGCCAACATTCAACATTGGACTGTTCTGAGTTGGCTTTCTAAAGTCTGAGGACCTGATCTGAATCTTATCAAACAGTGAAAGAACTGAAACATGCAGTATGGGGTGGCACCGTTCAAACCCGAGACGGCCAGAGCAGTTTACTCAGAGGAGTGGAAACTCATGAAGACGCCTAACTGAGAACTAAAGAAATCATTTGTTTACAGTAATTGCCTCTAAGGTTGTGCAGCAAAATATAAGGAAAGGGTCCCATCATTTTAGTCCAGGTCATCTTTTTCATTTCATTTGTTTTATTATTGAAAATATTCTGCTGAATAAAAAATAAAGAGTCTGATTTTTATTCCTTTTTATTAACCCTTTTTTATTTCTAATTTTTTACTGAGAAAACTGTGATTTCTTCTTTTTAAATGAAAAGTACCAAATAATTTCTCTGTGTTTGTATTAATATTTAGCGTTCGATATTGACAAACATATGCAATATATAACAGGGGTTCTGGCATCCACAGGTAGAGCGTTTGAAGGAATCACTGCTAAAAGTAGAAATCATAGGGATATAAGTATTCAAATATATTTAAGATGCCATGATATTTTCTGGTTGTGCATTGTTGGCACCAAGCTTTAGTGGGAGATGTTGGATCGGAACCATGTGAATTGTGTTGGAAGAGACACTGTGTAGTTTTACTATCAAATTGGTTAAAAAAAGGTATTTATTCAAAGTGAGCAAACTAGGGGCTCTGGGTCCAAAAATGTGTGCACAGACTTTTATGAATTTGTTACTGGTGAGGTGAAAGAAATGGCAAGAAAATGTAAAACCCACAGGAAATGCAGAACCGTGCAGCATATTTGAACCCATCACTTTGCGGCTGGTCCATTGACAATACTATTTTTTTAAATTTAGGTAAGTAGACAGTAGTTCTGTGTTAAGCTAAGACCTGTTATTTCACCACTTGTTGGTTGGTATATTCTTGATGAATGATACAGAAAAGTATTTTCACTTTGTTTTCGATTATCTTTTTAAATGGGAATTATATAACAGTGTCTGAATTTGACAGTATGAATGATGAACAAACTCGGTTTGTTGTTCATATGAGATAATCTTCTGTTTATGTGTATTTCTTAAAAGAAATGTTCACTGAATAGCCAAAACTTTACAACCACCGACAGGTGAATTGAGTTACATTGATGATCTCATTCCAATGGCCCCTGAAAGTGGGAGGGATATGTTAGAGACCAAGTGAAGATTTTGTGTATTTGAGCAGAAATCATGGCCATGTTTAAGGACCTAAGCAACTTTGACAAGGGCTAAATTGTGATGGCTAAACCACTGGGTTAAAGCAACTCCAAAACTGCAGCTCTTGTGCAGTGTTCCCACTCTGCAGTGGTCAAAGCAAAGAAAACCAGTGAACTGGCCACAGGGTTATTTGTCACCAAAGCTCATTGATGCACATACTCCAATCTAGTAGAAGAACTACTGTATCTCAAATTTCTGAGGCTGAGTAGCCACATATGCATCAGGGTGCCGTTGGTGACCTGTGTCCACTGCCAAAAGCATTTACAATGCTGTGGTTACACGTGTAACCACATTGGACAGAGATGTCATGGTGTACTGATACAACCTGAGCACAATTCTACATCACTGCAGCAAGCTCAGCCACAGGAGGTCAGTAAAAACAGCTCATTGCGCTGCTTTCAAGTGACTAAAGGAATTGTATATATACAAATATTTTGATTAATTGTCATCTGACTTGATTGTTAACTGTATTGTTTGCATATTCAAAGCTTCAGCTTAAAAAGAATTACAGAATACCTGAGAGTTATTATGTTAGATCATGCACATGATCTACAATTAAAAAATGTGTTGCTTCATCTGAACTTCCCGAATACTCAAAGGCCACTTTCAAACCCATAAGCACAGTGTTTATTGTGAAGAGAACGATTCGATGCCTATACATTATTGTTGCTAGATGAATTAAAAATATTTGGCCTCGAGAAAATGAGAAGACATTCCAGGAGCTGCTGTTGGCTCGCTTCCACTGGGCTTTCTCAAGGGAGTCTTTATCTTATAGCTCAGTCCAGGAGACAATCAGCTATCTGGGTTCAGCTGTGACATTTGGCTGCCTTGTGCCGAACTCTGAAAAACAAAGAGGCTCTTTCTGATGGCCTTCTTTCCCCTGTTACCATAACCAGCTGTTAGCTGCACCATTTTATCAAGACTTCATTTTGTGGTCAAAGCACTTCTCCGTCTTGCCAGATGCACAGACCACTGAAGCAGAACAGAGTGACTGAGAGGCCAGAGCAGGAATTCCCTCATGCTTGTTTGGAACACCCCTCGAAAGTCCTACACTTCATGCTGCGGAGTACTAACACTGGTAAGTACCCAAATGACTCAGATGATGCACAACACATTTGTCACAAAAGTATTATGTGTATGTTAAATATCTTTCAGTAACATTACTCAAGCACATATTTTCTTATTATCTATAAGTAGATTTGTTTTTATTTGTCAGGCAAAATGTCCACGATATCCATTTTATTCTACATGTACACTGTTATCTGAAAATATGCAGGTGTGATTTGTACGTGGATAATTTATCATAATGAGATTAATGTATTTAGATGCGAATGTAAATGCTATTAATGAGCACATTGTAGTCAGCGTGCTACCAGGTCAGCCAGACCACATCAGGAAGTAGTAGTCTAGATTTTGGATTCCCAACTGTAATCAGATGTCATTATCCAAATAAGATCCTAAGACAAAAGATGACCCTGTGGGAGGCCAAACCATTTTGTTGTGTGTATACAAATGTTACAGTAACTATAATAACACACCTGCACAGGATTAACGTCTGTGAAGATTTCCAGTCAGGATTTACAGTTCACCCTGTACACAATCAGCACTACTGAAAATCACCAATGAGCTTCTCTTATCTTCATATAATGGACTTGTCTCTAAACTGGCACAATTAGATGTTCATGTTAATGATGAATCTTCCACACACACATAAGTTAGTTATGCAGTTCCACAAGGATCTGTGTTAGGACCAATACTTTGAACTTTATATATGTCTCCTTTAGGCAACTTAATTAAAAAATGGATTGCTACGCAGATGACAGCCAGCTATATTTCTCCATAAAATCAGTCAATTATTCAAACTTCAATGGCCTGGATGTTCTAAAAAGTCCTCCTTTACATTCAAATTTAAGTGAATATATTTGGGCCTAAAAATCTCAGCAATGTGCTGTTACTTTATATGGCATAGCTTTGGCCTGGAGTACTACAGTGAGGAATCTCAGGGATGCAGGTCTACTAGTGGTTCCTAGAATTTCCAAAAGTAAAATGGGAGGCAGAGCCTTTAACTATCAAGCTCCTCTCCTGTGGAACCAGTTCCTGGTTCAGATTCAGAAAGCATACACCTTCTGCTGTTAGGACTAGGGTTAAAACTTTTTAAAAAACTTTTGGTTAGCGTGGACAGAGTGACACCCACCCCCCCACGACACCTCATGCACTGAACTTTTCCGCTCCCCCTCTTCGCCTCCCTCTGAATTCACTACTGAATTAACTTTGGGGGCCTAGTGGCTCAGGGAGTAGAGCATCAGGTTGGAATGCAGAAGGCCATGAGATCAAATCCCATCCCACTAGGTGTGGCCCTGTCCAGTCATCAAAAGCCACCGTGGTGCTGGTCCTGACCCCAGAAGTAATGTGAGGGTTCTGGCAGGAAGGGCATCCAGGGTAAAAAACAAACACATGCCAAATAAACATGCAGAACATGTTCCGCTGCAGTGACCCCTGAAGGGACAAGCCGAAAGCCATTGATCTATATGGTAACTAGTTTTTGAACTTTTGAAAAAAATTCTATCATTTTTTATTAAGCTCCTTTTCCCCTATAGCAATTTTTAGTTCTAATGCTACCATTGGCTAGCATATAGAATGCTGAAAGTGATCAACACCATCGAGTTTTGTTGTATTGACATTCTTTATGTTAACTGGGGTTGGCTTTTCTTTATCCAACATTTGTCAGTTTTATTTTGGATGGTGGCTCTATGTGCCAATAATGTTGTTCTAATTATGTAAATGGTCTGCACTTAGCTCATTTTTACCTATTAGTACTCAAAGCGCTTTACACTGCTTCTCATTCACCCATTCACACTCACCAATGGGGGAGCTGCTATGCAGCTGGCCAACACCCACGGGAGGAACTAAGTTGGGGTTCACTCTCTTGCTCAAGGACACTTGAGTGTTGTGACTGTGACTGGAGGAGCCAGGGATTGAACTAACAACTGTGGGATTGTTGGATGACGGCTCTACCTCCTGCGCCACAGTCGCCCCATGTTGTTGTTATGTGTTCGGATTTGCTTCCCTTTAAAAGCACATTAGCAGTTACTGGAGTTCTACAATAACAATAAAATATATAAGATTCAAGATGAAACTCCTAAATATTACTGTTTCAGAGGGCACTAAATTGTCTCTACTGCATTAAAACATATATTTATAGACTACAGGAACCTTCTGAACAGGGGCCAAAGCAGGCTGAATGGCTCATATGCATGAAAGAAGTCTTCTGTTCCTGTAAAGCCAGTTTCGACTTTTGGTCTGTTAGTGACATACTCTACAGTTAAAATACTAAACAACAGCCTCATTTTGAAGAGAAGCACAGAAGTAAACACAGAAAACCACATGACAGTTTCAAGTGGCAGATACTCAAATCTAACCAGGCTTCCTGATCCAAATTGACTTATTCACAAGCTATTTACAGTTTATGTGGAGCACCTATGTCTCACATGTTACTGGAGTTAAAAAATCGGATGTTTTTTTCCTTTTCCATTCTCGTCTTTGTTCACGTCAAGAGCCCTCAGTTCTTTCTTTTCTCTTCGTCTTTAGTAAATACTAATTGCTCTCATTGCTGTTGTGAATACAGCTTATTCTGTAGTTGCAGTTTTCTTTCATGTTCAGTTAAGTGCAAATTTCACAACCCCTTCTTTTGTAATGGCACAACAGTAAAAAGATTTTTTTTGTCATTATATTATTGCATTTTTATTTGATATACTTTTTATTATTTCACTTTTTTCATACACTCCTTGAGCAGTTTTGTTACTTCTAATAACAAAAAAAAAAAAAAAAAAAAAAAAACATCAGGCATAACATTATGGCCACCTGTGCAACAACTGAATGCAATGCAATAGAGTGGCTCTGCCGTGAATTCTACTTTTACAAGGTTAGAATTCCTCAGTTTTTAGGTTAAAACTGTCAGAAAGGTAACAAGTCTATTGTGTATTAATGAAGTCAAAGTGGGTGGTGGAGTCGTACTGGAGTGGATTATAAGAAGAGGTGGGTCTAATGTTTTGGTAACCCTATTTAAAATGAATGAGGGGGCCAAAAGATTAGAACCAGTGATCACACATTCTCTGACATAATGCAGTCCATAGGCCCACACACTAACTGACCTGACAGCCCATTGCAGTAACAGGACTGACCAGAGTGCTCTCACAATGTCATAAAACTATACTGCGTCTACACACAACTGGATAAAATCATATCCACACATAACAGCCACACCTGAGGGTGTGTTTTTCTTGCTGAGAAATGCAATGCTTTGATGGCAGTGGCACGGAGGACATATCACCTGTTCTCCAATTGCAGAGAAATTCTCAGAGGCTACTTGAAGTACAGAGCTCCAGTGAACCTGTTCTGGATACATGTCGAATCAATACGCTCTATTGTGTGGAAACTTGGAGCGGTACTGTGAGAGACTCCCAGAGCATCTAGGGTAGCCTGCTGTCCTCTGCTGTTCAGGGAAGCATGAGCGGATCCTGGATTAGTGCACACAGTGCATTCTGTGTGGACACAGTCATCTCTGTCGCTCAACTTGTTTCTCTTTCTCCTTTACAAGATAGTGTCATTTGAAAAATGGTCAGACTGTAAGTATTGACAGTACAGGTACCTGATATATTTTAGTGGGTAATGATAGTCATGTAGACAGTTCACACACTATCGTGGTGTGGTGTGGAGATCTAAGCAGCATTTGTATGAAGGGTTGCACAGTAATAACAGGTTAAATGTGGAGTAATGTTTCAGGTATGACAAGTTAAAGGAGGTTATAACTAGGTAATTACAAGGTAATAGGAATAGTATTGCTGTAATAACAAGTTAATAGGGTTACATCTGGGTAACAACAAGGTAATAAGTGAGGCAATATTGTTGCCTTATCCATCTCACAGGGTTATGTAGAAAATAGAAAATGAATCATATAGAATCATAGTAAAGAGCATGGTACATGGTAATAACATGGTACGGTGTAAGCAATAGTAAGATACACTCACTGACCACTTTATTAGGTACACTTGTTAAACTGCTCATTAACACAAGTATGTAATCAGCAAATCATAAGGCAGCAACTTAACAAATTTAGCTATATAGATGCGTTAGACATGTAGAATGGGGACAAAAGGTTATTTAAATGGCTTTGAACATGGCATGATTGGTCGATGCCAGATGGGCTGTCTGAATATTTCAGACAGTGCTGATCTGCTGGGATTTTTAAACACAACCATGTCAGGGTTTTCAGAGAATGTTCTGACAAAGACAAAATAGACAGTGAGCAGCAGTTCACTGAGAAATGTCTTGTTGATGCTGTGGATGAGTGGAAAATTGCCAGACTGGTTTAAGCTGATAAAAAGACAAAAGTCAGAGAAGAGAATCTCTGTACCTTGAGACAGATTGACTAGAGCTGCAAAAGACCACTACAGGTGCCACCCCTGTCAGCTAAGAACAGGAAACTGGGAATCTAATATTGTCTGGTCTAACAAGTCTTGATTTTTGCTGTGACACTTGGTTCACTTTGGGTCTAAATGCCACAGCCTACCTACGTACTGTTGCTGACCATTTCCATCTCTTTATGAAGACAGTGCCATACCAACCCTAAAACCCTCTCAAACTGGTTTCTTAAATGTGATGTGAATTCTCAGTTACCACAATCTCAGTTCAACGGAGCACTTTTGGGAGGCGGTGAAATAAGAATTTCCCATCATGGATGTGCAGCTGACAAATCTGCAGTAACTGAGTGATGCACTATGTTGAATCTGAACCAAGAAGAGTTTAGGCAGTTCTCAAGGCAAAATGGGTCCAATAAACAAGTGGTCTGTGAGTGTAAATCAAAGTAATAGTAGGCCAAAAACATGTGGGCAAAAATGTGAAACCAGATAACAAGAGCAGCACCTGAAAACACACATGGTAATTTCTTCGCAATATCCATTAAGCAGAGCTGTACAATGCAAAACTACCTGTTCCTACTTAATTTCATGGTACTATCTGCCATGGGATGCAACACAGGGACAGTGGTGACATTGTGAAACAGTTTGACGCTGCAGTTAGCTTTTCTTACAGAAACAAATGTATCAGAAATATCACGACATGAACTGAAATTGGCATTAAACACCTACCTCAAAAACTATAATATGAAAGGAGCGAAGTTTATGGTCTATATTGCAACAGTGGCTCAAGACGGTTTTACTTATCTGGAGTTTTCTTTATTATTATTATGTCACAGTTTACCTCTACTTAACAAGAAACACTAGTCAGTCACATGCACCGATACATTTGCTCGCTTTTATCCAAAGGAACTTACAATTAAGCAGCAAACACTTGGGACAACTTCAGGGTTTAGTGTCTTGCCCAGGGAGACTTCGGCAATCGAAGAACTAATGAACCACTGGCTCTGTGAGCGACTACTCTACCAACTGAGCTACAGCCGCCATAAATTACAAAAGATCCTTTGTGTTATGTTGTTTAACTTATCCCAGTGTAAATACCAAAATTTCATTGGTTGTGCAAAAAAAGTATTTTGTTATTCCAACACGTTTTGGAAGGGACCCATTATGAAAACAATTGTATTCAAAAAGTATAGTTATATTTGGACCATACTTGAGCTTATTCCAATACATATTTGCAATATACTGACAAATATATAGAAATATATAGTTTTTGTATATTTGCGTTATACATATACTTACGTAAGAATACTTTTCACTGAGCTGAAGAGTTTTGCTTGGTGTCTTCTGTGCGGTACTGAGACCACCAGACGTCATTCATTGGCAGACCGCAGTGGACGGGAGGGATTGTAGACCTGAATGAGTGAGTTGAGCTAAGCAGAAGGTGTTGAGTTTATCCACCTGTAGGCAAGTCACAGAGGTTTGAACCTGATGCTAGAAGCTACAGGAAGCCAGTGCAGAGATCTGAAGACAGGTGTGACCTTTTTGGCTGATTAAAATAGAGGTGAGCTGCTGTGTTTTGGATCATCTGCAAGGGTTTGATTGTGGACACCAGTAACCCTATCAACAAAGCGTTGCAGTTATCAAAATGAGATATGACCAGCACCTGTGTTTTGTACTAAATTCCGTGAGGTAGTGTCTGATCTTTCTGATGTTGTAGAGGACAATTCTGAGTGTCCTAGAGACTGAGGAGATGTGGTCCTTGAAGCTCAGTTGGTCGTCGATGATGACCCCCAGATTTCTGGCCGACTTAGTGGGGACGATCACTGCAGATCCAATGTTGATGCTGATGTTGTGTTGTGACACAATGCAACTCCCTCTGACCTTCTCTGTACTTCTCCATCAGCATCCTCAAAGCAAATACTGCATCTGTTGGACTCTTTCTAGGCATGAAACCATATTGCTGCTCACAAATGTTCACCTCTGCCCTTAGCCGAGCTTCCACTACTCTTTCCCACAACTTCATTGTGTGGTTCATCAGCTTTATTCCTCTGTAGTTGCCACAGCTCTGCACATCTCCCTTGTTCTTAAAAATGGGCATCAGTACACTTCTCCTCCAGTCCTCAGCATCCTCTCACTCTCCAAGATCTTGTTAAACAAACAACTCTTCAAAGTTCTCCTTCCATCTTCCCATCACACTCCTGGCACCTGTCAATACATTTCCATCCTTATCTTTAATCACACTAACCTGCTGCACATCCTCAAATCTCTATCTCTTTGTCTGGCCAACCTGTACAAATCCACCTCTCCCTCTTTAGTGTCCAACCTAACATACAAGTCCTCATATGCTCTTTGTTTGGCCTTTGCCACCTCTACCGTCACCTTACGCTGTATCTCCCTGTTCTCCTGTCTACTCACTTCAGTCCTCTCAGTGTCCCACTTCTTCTTAGCTAACCTCTTTCTCTGTACACACTCCTGAACTTCCTCGTTCCACCACCAAGTGTCCTTGTCCACTTTCCTCTTTCCATATAACACCGATTACCCTCATACCTGTCTCCCTGATGCCATTAGTTGTAGTGGTCCAGTCATCTGGAAGCACCTCCTGACCTCCCAGAGCCTGTCTTAATCGTCCCTGAAAACTTCACAACATTCTTCCTTTTTCAACTTCCACCACTTCGTCCTCTGCTCTGCCTTCTTCCTCTTCATGTTCCTCACCACCAGCATCATTTTACACACCACCATCCCGTGTTGTCTGGCTACACTCTCCCCTACAAATACTTTACAGTCACTTATCTCTTTCACATTACAACATCCTCATAAGATGTCGTCCACCTGAGTGCTTCTACCTCCGCTCTTGTACGTCACCCTATGTTCCTGCCTCTTCTGGAAGAAAGTGTTCACTACAGCCATTTCCATCCTCTTTGCAAAGTCAACCACCATCTGTTCTTCTGCGTTCCTGTCCTGAAGACCAAACCTGCCCATCACATTCTCATCACCTCTGTTCCCTTCACCTACATGCTCATTGAAATCTGCACCAATCACCACTCTCTCACCTCTGGGGATGTTCTGAATCACTTCATCTAACTCACTCCAGAATTTCTCTCTCTCTTCTAACTAGCATTCTACCTGTGCTGGATAACCACTCACAACATTCAACATCATGCCTTCATGTTCCAGCTTCAGACTCATCAACATGTCTGATACTCTTTTCACCTCTAGAACATTCCTCACAAACTCCTCTTTCAGGATAACTCCTACTCCATTTCTCCTCCTATCTGACCCATGGTAGAACAACTTGAACCCTGCTCCTTCCAACCTTGCTACCTTTCCACCTGTTCTCCTGGACACACAGTATATCCTTCCTATGTCCTTCTCTGCATCATGTTAACCAACTCTCTAGCCTTCCCTGTCATAGTCCCAACATTCAAAGTCCTACACTCCTGGGTTTTCCCTTCGCCTTCCTCTTCTCCTTCTTTGAACCAATTTCCACAGCCTGTAGGTCAATAGCACCGGTGGCGGCCATTGGTAACCTGGGCTACAACTAATCCAGTATGGAAGTCAGTTTTATTGTGAAAGTCATGATTTGGATGTTTAATTTAGCACGTGTTTTATGGCGGATGCCCTTCCTGACACGACCCTCTGCATTTATCCAGACTTGGGACTGGCACAAGAAGACACTGGATTGTGTCCCCTTGTGGTTCAATTAACAAATATACAAAATATATAGATACATATTTGACCTCTGGGAAGTTTAACGTTGAAAAAACTGAGATGTTTTGTGATCGCCAGGTTAGGTGAAAAAGTGTGCTTCCACTTATTATGAAAGGAATCTGGACAATGATAAAGGAGGCCTGGATCAGGTGTGTTCACTTATTAAGAAGCTGGAAGATAAGGACTAACCAAAAGAGATGAAAGAAAAGCAGGGCCAGATACACATATGAAACAAGTTGATAATGATAATTTTTTGGAAATATGTACTGTCCATGCATTGTAAGAGGCTTTTAAACTTCAGTACAGTCAACAAATTAATCTTATCTAGACAAAATGCATAATGATGTTGCTTCCTTGCTCTTGCTGCATGTTCTAATATTAAAATCATCTGTTTGCAGATAACTGCAGATCCTTTTTGGAAGTGCACTGTGGGATACAATTGAGCAATAATATCCACCCATGGCATATATAAAAATGCTGAGAAAATGAAAATTATTCTGATAATAATTATGAGAGATTTTGGATCAACATTGTAGACAGAACTCTCAACATATGAATCAAAACACTGTGAGGGAATCTCTTTATGAAGAATGGAGTTTTATCTTTTCAGCAAACACTTGCCAACAATGGCAACGATGCCAAAGTGCACCGTTGGATTTTCCTTTGTCTGCCATGTTGCCATGTTTCTTCTACACAGTGAAATATACTTACTTTACTGTAACCAACTGGAAAAGCAGGTATAACCTACTTCCCGAGCTATGCAGTCACATAACTGAGATTCCAGGGACGTAAGTCAATTTACTGGATAAAAAGTGATGAGAAATGACTAGCTCTAGCTCCTTTGTTTAATGTGGTTTGTGAATGAACTTGCAAATTGCTCTGATCTGAGAAACACAAAGCACTTACACAGTTCTTATAACAGACGAGGTAAGTGGCTGGACTGATGTGAACTGATGAGAAACAAGCAGGAGTAAGAATCTCTTCCTGACATCAAAAGAGTGCCGTTTCACTTCTGTCAGCTCAGGCTGAGAGTGATGAGAGGGCCGCTGGGCAGACACATATCCCTCTGCAAACTGAGCCCACAGAGAACTCCATTGAATGGATGTTGATGCACAGGCCTACACCAGTGTTGAAACAGTTTTATCATAATGTGACATGTTGTGCTTGTAGGGTTGAATTTCTCTACTTCACCCTCTGCCTGTTTCTGCCTTTTTACTTAGAGGGATCAAATAAGCCTCACATTTCATTATCACAGCTCACAGCTATTATCAAAGCTGGAAATCAGCTTTGATAATAGCTGTCTGTGACATTCAGCCACACATTTACTACAAACTGCATTAGTGCTGGTACATCTTTTTATCATGTTTGTATGAATACAGATGGGTACAAAAGTTCGCAAAAAATTATCTTAACTTTAACTAATTTCTGATGAAGAAACATTCCTTGTAGTTCAATGTGCAGTAAATATTAAATTCTTTGTTTGACCTTTTTGCTATTTCAAAATAAGGGGATGAAACTTTTGCACCCAAGTATATGACATAGTCTTTACTCCTGCCAATAGGCAGTTCTATTCAGATAGTGAAATATCGGCTTTGTTGCTTGTGATTTGTGTTTTGTGGGGGGATAACACGGGTCATTTTAGTGAATGAGAGGGAGCTAGAGAGAGGAAGAAAGAACAAGCAATAGAGGAACTATTATAGAGAGATGATTTTAAACTGTTGCCTGACCTTGAAATTCACTTTGTATATGCATTTGATGCAAAGTGGAGTATGCATGATGCACAGGTACAAGTGAATCGAACAGACTATATGTTTTATTGGATAAAGCTTTGCAAAAAAAACAAAAAACAGAACGTTTCTGAAGCAACGTCCCTCTGATGGCACTTGAAGATCTTATAAAGAGCAAAAATCCATAGTAACAACTGCATAGAAAGAACAGAATAACCTTGTAACTCCACCCAGTCCAGGTCTGTAACGTTGCATCTGTTTTGTTACATCTGTGCATGGCTTCATACTGAGGCAAATGCTTCCTAGTTGGTGGGTTGAATCGCTTCCAGAAGTTTATCAGCAATGGGTTCCACCGGAAATACTGCTGAGGACTGGCGCTGATTTGGGACTGTAGGTATGTTCAAAAGAGTCTCCCGCCTTTCTCCAGATAGAGACTTGAACTAAAGCACAGTGAAATTATGTGCAATCATTTTTATTCTTTATTAAATCAGACACAAATGACATAAAAAGGATTGGAAATAACCACATTCATCTCTGACCTCATCTCTACATCAGACTGGAGGGTTAGAAATCAATCTTCTCTTTTTTATATGGGAGATTGACCTTGTGGCTCATTAATTCTGTGAAATTCCTGATGTGATTTTACAGCATGTAAAATAAAATTAAACTTAATATTAGAAGATTATATATTTATATATATATATATATATATATATATATATATCTCCCCCACGCTCACTATCATAGTCCCATTCATAACCTACTACTACTCTCCTTTCGGCTTATTCCAAGATCAGGGTCGCCACATGTTGATTTGGCACAGTTTTTACCCCTTCCTGACGCAACCCTCCCCAATTTCTACTGGGCTTGGACCGACACTACACAGCTGGGGAGGGGAATGGGCTCAGTGTCTTGCCCAGGGACACTTTGACATATAGCCAGGATCGAACCACTCACCTCATGGCCCGTGGATGACTGCCCTTACCAACTGAGCTAAAGCCCCCATGGTCCCATTCATAACCTGACATAACCTGACATGAGATATTGTAATGAGAAAGGGGTCATCTCATTAGCAGTGGAGAGGCGAAGTGTGACCCCAACTTGTTTAAAAAGCAGACTAGGGACATTTTTGCATTTGATTTGAGATTGTGAGGACCCGTCAAAAGATTCTTCAACCCTTATCCAGCCCTTATTCAAAATTACAGAAATTGTGACTAGTCTGGCTAGAAAGAAATTCCACTTTTTTGCTTTTAACCCAGTGGCTTGTGCAGCTCAAAAGGTGTGTGTTGGGGGGCTGTGCACAGAACACAGGGGCCAGAGCAGTGCTAGTCACATGATGGAGCCTGACCATTCAGAGCTTTATATTTAAGAAGCAGGGTTTTAAATTCTAGTCTAGATTTAATGGGAAGCCAATGGAGAGAAGCTAGTGAAGGTGAAATCTGATCTCTCTTGCTAGTTCCAGTCAGCACTCTTGCTGCAGCATTTTGGATTAATTGCAGGCTCTTTAGGGAGGTACTGGGGCATCCTGAAAGTAGGGAATTACAGTAGTCCAACCTAGAGGTAACAAATGCATGGACCAGTTTTTCGGCATCACTTTGAGACAGGATGCTCCTAATTTTGGCGATGTTCCGTAGGTGGAAGAAGGTTCTAGAGATTTGTTTTATATGTGAGGTAAAGGACAGATTCTGGTCACTCCAAGGTTCCTTGCAGTCGTACTGGAGGACAAAGCTATACCATCTAGAGTAATGATATGGTTGGACATCATGTCTCTGAGATTTTAAAGCCCAAATACAAATAGCTGGCTATAGCTCAGTTGGTAAAGGCAGTTGCTTACGGACCACAGGGTGATGCATTGATCCCCGGCCCTGGCTATATGTCGAAGTGTCCCTGGGCAAGACACTGAACCCCTAACAGTCCATTCCCCTCCCCAGCTGTGCTCTTTGACTGTGCCGGTCCAAGCCCGGTAGAAATTGGGGAAGGTTGCATCAGGAAGGGCATCCAGCGTAAAAAATGTGCCAAATCAACATGTGGACAATGACCCGCTGTGGTGACCCTGAACTCTCGGGATAAGCCGAAAGGAGAGTAGTTTTCCTTTGGTTCCATAGATAGATATAGCTGGGTATAGTCAGCATAGCAATGGAAATTTATGTGTTTGTGAGTGTTTCCTATGCATGGAGGATTCATCATTAACATGAACAAATTGAACAAAAACAAATATCATGGCCATATTCTCCAAAATTAGTTATCTTGCAATGTTTTAGCATTTTTGGTTCTTCCATAGTTACAGCATAGTGTCCACTTTTCAGTGCTGTACTGTGTTGCATTGGCCCACTTCGTTTCTGCTGTGACTGCTCAGCCTCATGTCCTGGTCTACCTGTTCTTCTACCTGGTTCTATTCAGGCACTGGATAGTGCTGCCTTGCCTTTTAAATACTTACCCACTGCTTTGGCTCCACATTACTCTGCCTCTGTTGACTGTTAAAGTTTAAGTTAAGAATAACCACAGACCTCAGACAGATTGAAAAGTTTCAAGTCAGTTAGTTCATTGTATCCTACTTACCATGATGAAGCCTGCGTCCTTTTCTCTGTCCGCATTAAACTACTTAAACTGACCTTATGGTCTAGCATGCTGCATTTGGGTCTGAGTGAAAGCAGCATCCCCACAATTAAACACACCTATGCTCCCACATTGTAATTATTTCAATACTGCTGTATTCAAGAATGTATACAGTACACATCCTTGCATCCCATCTGTGATCAGAGATTAATATATATTAGTCAAATAGTGTTCATAGAAACAATAAGACCGATGGTATTTTTAAAAGTACTTTATATATGCTGTGGGGATGTTTGTTGTTGAGTACTAATGAAATTCAGCTTGGACCAGGAGGAGCTGAGGATCAAACCACCAGCTTTCTGACTTGCCAGATACAATACGTTGAACATTTCCTCATGATATTGATTCAAAATGTAATCAGCTCAACATTACATTTTCTAGCAAACATATTTGCTGATGCAAATTAGTTGTGTATAGACATAATTATACAGGATTCTGCTCAATATATTATTATTATATTATAAACCTTTATGATGGAGAAGGTTCAAACAAATGATACTGCAAATGCATTGTAAGCGCAGGTTGCCCTTGTGACCTCAGCAATTTTCTCTCCCAGTACTCTTGTTTACTGGCAGCAATGGAGCTCATGTAATGGGTTACAACCTTCCCTGGTCCATATTTTGGTACTAAAATGGAATATCAGCTTCTGCCAGAGTTGTGCTGTTTCTTTTTTTTCTCCTATGTTGTATATTTTGCAACAAGTGAGTTCTCATCAGGGTCTAAAAAGAGTCTTTGTTTGGCTGAGAACACCTGGACAGAGTTATCTCAGAGGTTCAGACTCTCCCTCCCTCCTGCCTTCTTTCTCTCACTCTCTATCTTTTCTCTATCTGTCATTCTTTCTCAATCTGAATTGTTCTCCCTTTCTGCCCTCCCCTCTCTCTGCTTTAGCCTCTGTCTGTGTGTGTCCAACTGCAGCAGTGTGACTCAAAGTCCATACAAATAACAGACAGGCATGGGAAAATGCTTTAGGTTTAAAGGGAAAGTAGTGTGAGGTTAAAAAGTCAAGGCCGTTTAAGGGGACATATCTGAAGGACAGGAGCTTCTCTAGACCAGGTCCAGGAGAGTTTCAGGTCAACTCGCTTGAGTTGCATTGTACTCAAGGCTTTAATATAGACTTTATTAACCATGAAGGCAGTTTACTCCTTGTTCTTTCAGCTACATCATGAGTTAAATTTTTGATCAATCAGATAAGGAGGTTTCATTTGTGCCTTACTTAATTTTCTCAGATAATAAATTATAATACTTATCAGGTAATTAAATAATTGGTTGATATATAATATTTTATATTATAGAAATTATATGTGAAAATGTGACAGTACAACACCACAACAAATAGCCAAACCTCTCTAAGAAAATGTCAATTGAAGAATTACAAAATTCACAATGATATGATTATTTACTGGTTTTATTTTGTTGGAACACATTACAACTTACAAAGTGTGTGTCACTGCTCAGTCTACATTTTATTCAATGCCAGCAGGCTGTTAGAAGAATGTTCTGTAGACGGACGAGACTGAACTACTATGTTTTAGCTAAATAGAGAAGCTTTGAGTTGAGTGACAACCACACACTCCATTCTAACATCAAGTTTAATTTAAACCTGCTTTGCTGCATCTGAATCAGGACAGATTGGTGTTCAAGCTAATTTTGAAAATGTTCATATCTGTTGTGTAAGAAGAAATGGACTAAAAAATATTTATGATCGGACCATTTTTTCGGATGGAATACATGTCATTTTTGTCTAACTGGTTTCATTGGATTCCTTTTTGGACAATTTAAGCTCAAATAGAAAAAAAATCAAAGTGTTCCATAACAAGCACAATTGTAGATAATAAGTGGGACTTTGTCTTTACTTTGAAATGCTACTTAACAGTGACAAGCGCTTAACGAGACACAATGCTGCAATTAGCTTTCTGGATAGTAATTCTAATTGGCCTTGAAGCCTGGTGATGGGAGGAGACTTGACCTTCATCAGACGGTGTGCACTGCCAATTAGGCCGGGCAGCCAAGCCTGCAGGAAGAGGTCACTTAACTCCACTTTCCCACGACAGGATGCACTCCTGTCCATTAACATTTATTTTACTATGTATATTCACTGTCTCAGGTTCATGTCTGCTTCTCCCATGGTTGGTGTGTTATGGATGGGCCATGTCAGGTGCCTTCAGCAAATTTCGGATTTTATCCATCACAATGTGCCCAATTTTAAAACTTGTATCTGGTATAAAAGCCTGTTACTGAAATTGATCTGGTGTAATAATGAGATCCTTAAATATTACACAGAACCTGCCTCTGTGCTGTACAGATGCATCACTGTCCAAAAACTTTAAAAATATAAACCAAACTGTTGCACAGAGCATATTCACTGCATACTTGTACATTGTCCAAACCGCAAAAGATTCACTAGAGCTCCAAATATTTTTGTAAACAAAGCATATCTCAACAAATGCTTTGTATCTCCCCCTTTGAATAATCTAAGCCTCTACTTTTTTTTCTTATCTCTGAGGAAAGTGTTTTGTGACCCTGTTGACTTCTCTCTCGCTTTTAATCCTTCCAACTGTCTGAGAGACCAAGTCATCCCCTACGGAGCAGGTTCCTGCTTATTTGCATGAGTCGGGGCCCATGTTTTGCATTTCATATTGTTTCCCCTGACTTATCCTGCAAAGGCCTCCCCCACCCCAGCACCATGCCACACAATCATAACAACACACACATCCATGCACATGCTCTGCTCCCTTACTCTGTCTCTCTCTCTCTCTGGGTCTCTCCCTGCTTTCAGTCAATCCCTTTGAGTCTCTCTCTCTCTCATTATGAAGTGTTAGAAACTTGCTCAAGTGAGAAATGAGCCTGTGAAAGCTCGTTGTCCTAATTAAACTTTGACATAAAGAGTGACAAGAAGCGATGAAGGGGAAACAATAGCAGACTGTGTATGAGTGCAGTGTGGAGCAGGCAGGCTGCTTTGTCCTCAAGAACAAAAGCATTTGTTTGCATGTGTTCAACTCTATTCAACTTCACCAGGCCCAGGTGCAAAAACCAACATTGCGAGGAAACATCACAACTCATAACACCTTGGCACAGTTGATGAACTGCCTGCAGTCGCTCCAAATTCAACGACAGAAGCAGATCAAAGCTGTTGAGTTGCGATGTAAACATTCCACAGCATAATGAATTCACTCTCATTACTTTCATTGCCCGGATTAATAGAAACTGCCAAATAACTCAGCTGTGAAATTGGACTCTTGACTCTCCTTTTGCTGCATGACAGGTCTCACACGCACAGCTTACACATGCATGTCCACTGTCATTCCACCGCTTAGAAGGAAAATACGAATGCACTGCATTTACTCACCATCATCATGATGGACATGAGAGTCCTGTTTAATGTATATGTAGTGAAAAGGCAACAGCAAGTAAACCTACATGTACAGTAGTGGTGCCACACGTCCTCCAACTTCCACACTATTCCCAGATGAAATGATCCATGTTGCAGTTTCAAAGATGCTGACTAAACAAGATTCTTTTCAGATAAGGGCCCTTGATTTTTGATAGGGGCGGAGTTGGGCTCTTCACGACTGCTGTGTGAGGAGGGAGGAACTCCACATTCTTATAAAAAGCCAGTGGATGGTTTGACGGTGTTGAGTAGACGGAGCACACAGACTGGCTCTGGACTATACTGCTGACCTAGAATGGCACAGAATGGCACAACAGAGAACGGAGTGGCCGAAGGAATCCCAGCTTTGCCCTTACCTCAGCCTGTCAAAGTGAAGGAGATCAGACACACCAAGGTAAGGCGCTCTAAACAGAGAGCAAGCTCAGCTGCTGCAGGCAGGGTTCCCAAGTGACATGTGATAGCATTTCAGTTTTGGTGATATGACTGTTTAGGGCTCAGATTAAGCCAAAACCAAAGGCGTTGCAACCCCTTTTCCACAGATTTTTATCAACAATGAATGGCACACATCCATCAGAGGACGGACATTTCCAACCTTCAACCCAGCCACAGGTGTCAAAATCTGTGATGTGGAGGAAGCGGACAAAGTAAGAATCAGCCCCACATATTTTCAAGTATGATAGAGGCAGAAAAACAGTATTCAATACACCAAATGACTTAAACCTAATCATTAAATGTTAAATCTTGTTCACTACCTTGTTGTTTCATCTCTAAATACAGTAGTTTTTCCTTGTTCTTTGACAAACTTAATTTAAATATTTGTTCATTTCAGACTTTTCTGTGTATTATGTTTGTAGTGGGGATTGATATCATTGATAATCTATATATCTGGGGTCAGCAGGAAACAATTTAATGTCTGCTATAATCAGCAGGTGTCTGAACACATCAGGGCTCGTTATGTGACCCCTGTCCACCACAATATTAGAACCACCAGACCATGTTGTCAGCAAATTACAGCTTTTAAGAACAGTGGTTATATAGTCAGTCAGTGTCTTTAACTAACCACGTCTAAAGATAAGCTGGCCTCGCTCTTGCACCTCGCCTTGCTCACATACTGAAGAACTGAAAACCGTGACCCCAAATGTTTCGACACGCGTTTCGTTGAGGTCCAGTGTCGTTCTTAAATGAGGGTTCAGAGCCCGCGTAAGGTGCTTATTGTTTCTTGCTAGGAGGATGTGGACAAAGCGGTGGACGCAGCCAAGGCGGCCCAGCGCCGAGGCTCTCCGTGGAGGCGAATGGACGCGTCCAGCCGTGGCAGGCTGCTGCGCAAACTGGCCGAGCTGATGGAGAGAGACCGGCTCCTCTTAGCGGTGGGCTCCTTTCCACTACTTTAATTATGGGAGGCTGCAGCAGTTTACTGGTTTTTACAGACAGCTTCTACTTTGTTCGGACTGTACTCATCGCTACTCAGTAGAAAACACCAGCTCCGACCAAAACGGAACTTGCCAAACCTGAAGCACCACATATTAATATATGATCACTATGATACACAGCAGACTGTTTATAATCATACTGAGATGAATAAATAGCAGGAAACGAGGAAACATTAAGTACTGTGGATATGGAAAGTATTAGTGGTCGTTGCGCAGCACAATAGCACCTGTCAGTGATTCATTTTGTTTTTTGAGTTTCGGGTAATTTATTTTACTGTGTACGAACTCATTATATTCATGTTTATGGCCGATTTTTAAATCTTAGTCTGCCAAGTAACGTTGGCTGTGAAGTGGAATAAAAAGTACATTTTTCCATCACTGCTGAGGTTAAATGAACCTTTTATTTTCCTTTAATTTGATGTGTGGCAGACACTAAACCGAAAGATGGACCTCAGCTTTACTGAAGTGGTTAAGAAGACGCAAACACTCCTATCAGCTATTGGCCTAATGTGGCCTGACATCATGACACTTTGCCCCCACCCCAGTCTTACTTTGTGTGTGTGTGTGTGTGTGTGTGTGTGTGTGTGTGTGTAATGATCGTTGGATGTTAATTTCTTTCACATATTGTTTTGAATCAAACATACTGTTGCTCCGTCTTTTCACTCTGTTTAACTGCCAGCTTTGATTTAGACTTCGATTTTTAAATGAACCCATACGGATGTGGGTGAAGTACTGTAACAACACCAGATTGCATGTGACTGCTAATTGCAAACATGCTCTGCAGTGGTAGTGTGCATGACTAATTACACTAAGGTCCCAGTATCTGCTAGTGCTTCACAGCCTTGTTCTTATTTGCACACTACAATAAAACAAGTCCAGTAAAGGCAACATACAGTACACACTACTTTATGATGGAAAGGAGCTGGGTACACTTACACATTCAAACATAATCATTATTATGTGTCGACAAAATGATTTAGACACTCAGTTTTACATGCTTGGCTTATTACCATGTATTTTTCAAATACTGTATCTCTTGACTCCACAGAGAAAATATCCTTCCAGCAATTTGAGCCTTAACTCACTGCCTTTGTTAGGCCCTAGATTAATTCATTATTATTATTATTAATAGTAGTAGTAGTACTAGTTGTGGTATAGTTGTTGTTGTTATAACGTAGCATTATTATAATATAAATTCCTGGTGTGGTTTGTATGATGAGAAATCAAACAGTTTAGATGTCCAGCAGTAAATTCATGGTTGACCTGCACGTTACATGAGGCCAGGACACAGCCAGGGATTCTAGATATTTGTTGAAGAATTACTGGGATTCATTACAAATTTGCTTCTATTTTTGTTCAACCTTCCCTATCTACTGCTCAGATCTGTACCACATTTTTCCAATGAAATCTGAGCAACACAGATTGTTTTAATAATTTGTGGGTCAAACTGAAATAAAAAAAAACTAAGCTTTAAGTTTGTTTCTAATAATAATGGCTGTCAGGGTCCCCGCTAACATCACTCATCATTTCCACTTACACATCATTACATTGCTATAATTTCAACTTAGCATGCATAAGGTGAAGAAACCATTTTTAAAAGTGACCTTTTCTATTTCCTTAGACCCTGGAGACTCTGGACACAGGGAAGCCCTTTCTGCAGTCCTTTTTCATTGACCTGGATGGCTGCATCAAAACCATGCATTACTACGCAGGCTGGGCAGACAAGATCCATGGCAAGAGTCTGCCTGTAGGTGAGTATCATTCATCAGGAACTCGACAAACAAAAGCATCATGGTCGGAAAACACAGGTCACGTGTGGTATCTGTAAGGTTTGACCAGTCGGATTTTGTCGTGTGTTTTTCACATGAAGATGTGAAAAGACGTCTCACCGAACCTAAATCTAAACCTAGATTCTTTAGATTCCCAGTTGTGTGTTTGTGTGGGAGAGTTTAATTTAAATCCTCATGTGGTTGGTTTAAATATGAATTGATTAATATACAGACACACCATGTTGTGCACTCAGTTTGTGTGGACTGGAAACTAGAGTAAAAACAAGATTTTTATTAGCTCAATACAAAATAATGGACATTTGTACATTTGAAAAGAATTGTGGCCATAATAAATAGTAGTGGAAGATGAGTTACCAGAGTGCACCATTAACATGGGGGAATGTTTTGCACATGACCCCTCAGGGGACTTCATAAACAGTGAACCGTTGGGACACAAGGTAATTAGTATCAAGCAAGTGACTTGGCCTCCCCCAGAATTGTCCTCGGCTGTGGGTGGTATTTCATTCAGCCCCCTTAATTCTTCCTCCTCTTGTCAGATCCTACTTTGCATCTTCTCTGCCTCCGCAGGACAGCAGATAGACAAAACATGCTGGACTTTTCCTCCCGATTAGATCCTAATACGGAGCAGAGAGATGAAGGGCATGGCAGGACAAAAGGAAGAGGAAGAGGCTGAGATAGTAATCAGTGAGGTGCAACAGAGGATTAGTGTTGGCTCACCGCCTCCCAAACCAGCAGCCAGAGAAATCACACTACACAGCATCACAATGAGACATAGTTTGACTTGTGGTTTGATATGAAAAATGCACAATTATAGCCTACATTACAAACTGACATGTGGATTTTTGCAAGCATACGTAATGGGAAGAGCTGAAGTTACCATAGTTATGTAGGAGAAACTTTAATAATGGTCGAAACTTTCTAATTAATTCTGAACTAGCTAAACAAAAATTTACTGACTTATGCAATGTATATGTAGGAAAGCTGAGAGAATGTACCTGGCATGTGTTTACCACCTCGAGTGTAGCAGTAGAACTACAAAAAGCATAAGAGTTTTTTGTGTTCTTATTACAGACTGTCAGTGTTCTTATTCATAATGATTGAGACAGTGGAAACCTTGGCAAATAAAACTACACTCTTAGAAAATAAGTGACGGTATTGTATGTCACTGAGGCTGCACACCCTGGTATGTCACATTTGTACCCTTCACACTAGCAGTACTCATCATTCAGCACGTTGCCACTTGAGTGCATATATGTCATTGCTTTTCATTTAACTTACTCAGTGATAATTGTGATTTTGAATTGATAATTTTCATAACCACAAATCTACTGAAAAACAGACAGTGTCCTGAAATTGTACCTTAGCTGCATAAATGGTACATCTATGTACTTTTACTGTGTAGGAACAAAATGTAGGTTTTTGGTCCTCAAAGGTACAAAAAGTTACCTTGAGGTCCAACAATTAGACCTAGGAGGAACATTAGTACTCTGTAAACTGTACTTTGGGGGACAGAACTGGACTCATACTGTGCCCTTATTTCTGAGAGTGTAAAAGTATCTGGATTACTAGGCTCCACCAGACCGTTATTGGCACAACTACACACATCTCACCTGTCTTTCATCGATTATAAATGCAATTGTCCTCATAAGTTGGAAGCATGTTCTAGTTGGTACTATTTAGGTAAACCCCTAAAAAGGGCATGAGACTGCGGGGCCTTGTGCACAGGCAGACCTGTTACACAAAAAACCTGGAAGGAAGTCAACACCAGCTACTCAAAATGTAAAGACAGTAGAGATGTGTCACTACGCACACAGGCACATGCACACACAAAAAGTTGCATGGAGCACTATTATCTATCTATCTATATCTATATAGGTATATATATGGCAACACTAAAGGTAGTATACATGACATATACACTACTTTCTACTAACAAACTCACAATGTGTCAATCGACTGCTCACTATTCATTGAGATTCTTAGTGTACAATTTATAGGAAGTAGGCGATCGGTGAGTAGGGGGTGTTTTCACAAACAGCCTATTTGTTCTTATAAGAAAACATTGCTGAACGTCAGAATGTGTAAGTAGGTTTTAGGAAGAAATGCGATCTTGGTAAACGAAGCCCATTGTTCTTATCATATTTGTCATGTGAGCAGTAGCTGAATCACTAAGACTGCAGACACAAGAAATGTCTGTTCAACTGATTTTAGTTTCTATTTTACATCTAAATGTTTATAGCCTTTGGGGGCAGCCCAGCCACACTGTGCAGGTTTGCTTACTAGGCAAAACTAGACATCTCACCCTCAAAGAACAACAACAATACTATGGTATCAGTGAGTTTAGTTTAGTTTAGTTTAGTTTACAAAAATGTGTTTATTTCATATTAGCAACTGAACATCAGCACTAGAAAATGTCAGATGATGATAGTCAAGTTAGGGCAGAGTAGTGATGCAGAAATCACTGTGATGGCAAACTCCCAGTAAAATAAATATCCATTATCTGTGTAGGGTCACAGGGAGCTGTAGCCCATCCCAGCTGTCATAGGGTGAGAGGTGGGGTCCACCCTGGACAGGGCACCTATTAAGATGGGGGTATAAAAAGAACCCAACTGGAGCTGGAAAATACAGAATACTGAATATACAAAATTCCAGTGCACTCAGGACCATTAGATATTCAGTTTATTAATAAACATGCACAAACTCGTCTGTGAGCTTCTGCAGGCACGCGGGTTAATGATATGCAGTAGTTGTGGGTCTAAAAGCTTCCCTTTAGTATCATCAATAAGAAAATAATAAAACACTTGTACTTATTATAAATATAAATAAAAAATACCCCAAATCTATGTAATGCTTCTGAATTTCCCGTTGTCTATCTGTCTATTTATCTATGTTCTAGTGTATTTTGAGTATAAATCCAGAATGCTTCTCTTCTCAGCAGGTGTCATGTCCTCGGAAGTAAAACCTTCAGCGACATTTTAGGCTGAAGCTCGGTGTAATTTGCTGTTTACACTGCTCTAATAAAGGACAGGGCCTGAGTCAGTGTGTGCTAGTGTACGTCTGAAACTGCCCGTCTGAATGGTGTGTTAAACTAGTAGCCGAGTGGTTTGCTCACAGGAAAGTGCAGTTGAACATGCTCTCACTGAGTGATGAAGATAAAGTGAGAAAAGATAGGCCAGTTGTAGGTGAAGTTTCCCAGTCTGGGATCTTTCACACTAGAAACTGGAGAAGGTCACGTTGCAGAATGGAAGGCCAGGTTTGACCAGTCGTCTGCTGAGCCCTTTTTGACATGTTTGCTAACTCATAGACAGGGAGTGTTGACTTGACATTCTAAAATATTTCTACCTCTAAAAAGATCAAACTTCTCTTTCTGTTTTCCAGATGAAAACTTTGTGTGTTTTACTAAACACGAGCCTGTCGGTGTGTGTGGAGCCATCATTCCTGTAAGTCCAGGCTATATTTGGTTTGAATTTATTACCAATACCGTGCAGTATAATAGGAATTCTTACTTGGCTTGATGTGAAAAGATTTTCTGTCTACAAACACACAAAATCCCACAAGTTGATTTACTATTAGCAACTTTGTTAACTGTGTGTGTGTGTGTGTGTGTGTACACGTGCATGTCTTTATTACATTGTGTAGACTGTATAGAGATAGATCTAAGCCCCCAGGAACAGAGCTGGGATGTGTGACAATTTTGGCACAATCATGGTCACATGACACCATGGGACCCAGAAAATGTTTTTTGCTGTACTCATCCAATGCTAAATAAATCTGCCTCACCATGATCAAATTTGAAGCAAGCTGCAGCAGTAATATTAGAAGTTTTGGCTCAGGCAGATATGGAATATTAATAGAATTATTTGGAATGATTAAACTTCAGATGGAAATGTGTGGAAAAAATCTGACAAATGTACGACTTCAGTCTTAACTTGACAGCATTAACAGCATCTGATGGATGATAAGAAAATACTAAATGTTTTTGTAAAGATTTTCTGAACTTGTGAATGCTGATGTGTCTTTATGGATTAATCATCTGTCAGCACTAAAGGTGGTTAAAATCAGCCACACCTTTACCAACAGCGACCTTTGACCTATTGTTTCTTTAATTACTGTACGGTTTATCATAATTACATAACAACTATTGTTTAAAATACAGCATTTTCTTAGTGGAGCACTTTTACTTTTCTACTTGAAGATAATGTAGAGAATCTGCTTAGTGCAAGTAAACTTAAGTGGTACTTGACTTGTTATTCGAGTATATAATGACTTTATTAAAACCACCAGTGTTAATCTTGTGGCCGACAAGATAAACAAGTACATGTACTTTGCCTAAACACAGCCAAAACCTAACCACAGAGTCAACTGAAAAAAAGAGTTGGGTAACAAAAACATGTGACTCATTTTTAACTGTTGTGTTAATTTTTGAAGACAATGAGAAACAGTGGACTTTGTTTTTAGCTTTCTCCTGCCTGGTGAATCGTAGCATTGGAACAGACACATTAATTTACATACTATTTTATCTAGAACTTCAATAACACACACTGTACTTCCGTAACCTGCCTCTAATTGGACCCTAAAGGCTACAGTAAGTCATTTACACAATATTTATATGATTGCACTCTGATTTTCCTGGAACTATATTTTTGCTTTAATTAAAAACTCTGAAGCCTGAGCATAACTTTCCAGAAAAGTAGTGATCATAAAAGCGTAGTGCATGTGAGGGAAACTGCACTCAATATAAAACCCCAGTCTGGATGTGAGGATGAAACGAAAGCCTGCTAAGTGTACCAGAAACCTTATCTTAATCTTGCTCTCCCTAAACATGACCTTGTCTCAGCTAATCCCTTTAGGGCTATTCTTACAGGAAGACACAACCCTAGCCCTGTGCTGCATGGATTTACTTTCACACATTGGAATATGTGAATTTTTTCTTTTGATAATAATTTCATTAGATTCAGGGTGGGGCAGTTTTTGGTCTTTCACTGTATTGTGTTGCACTTTGTCATAGATCCAAACAGACATGAGTATGATTTCCAAATCATTGCAGAATACAGCCATTCAGTTTTTATCTTTGAGCATAACCTCTAATGTTGCTTTGGCAACAAAAGAACAAAACAGCTGTTGTTCGACATGGGAGATTATATCATAAAAGTGAAATTTATACTGAAGAACATGTAATTACTGAAAGTACTGCTGGCGCACACACACTCTGCATGAATCATTGTCAGAAGAAAACAGGAAAACCTTTCTCCTGACTTGTGATCCCAAGGTCCTTTAATGGAGCTGAGGGTTTCCAAACTAGTAAAAATTAATAATGCCTAAACAAGAAACTTGCACCGCTCACATATATTGTTGTCTAATTTGGGTTTGAGTTCCCAATTATTTATCCACTCATTTCAAACATGGAAACGAGCAACTGAAAAATACATTTTTTCACCTGATGATTTAGAGTTTCTTTTATTATCTTGTATATTTTCTCCAGACTACATCCAAGCGATGAAGTGAATTTCAAAGCTGGAAAAAAGAAAAGTAGTGATGCTGTGTGTGCATCTGTGCATGTTGCCTCTTATGTAGCTATTATTTCCATTAGAGGCCACTGCAGTGATAATTGCATCTGAGTCAGGAAACATAGAGTAAGCTACTGCTTACATGATATCCTTTAATAGAAACATCGGGTCATTTGAAAAGACTTTTATCCTCCGTGTGCACATAATATATTGTAGTATTTGGGTGTAATACGTCTTAAAGCCAAGACTAGGATTGTGTAAATATGGTAACGTGTCACATCAATCAATCCATCTACTTCACACTGCTAATCTGAGCTATGGGCACAGTTTCCTTCCCAAGAGGCTCCGAGGCCTGATTGGATATGTAATCTCTTCAGTATATTCTGGGTCTGCACTGCACTCTCCTGCTAATTACAGTACATATGGCCAGAAAACCTTGGGCCCCCTAGGAAGGAAATTCTGGCCCTTTGTATCGATTACCTCATTTCAGTAGAATAGCAATATTACTGTGGATGCAAGTAGGGGCCAAAAACAAAAAAAACAAACAAACAACAAATTTTTTTATGCCTATACTTATACTTGATTACTTATAATACTGTCAAAAATATTTAATCTCTTATTTCTGCTGCTGTCATGATACAACATACATCCCAGGTAGTAGAGCATTGTTTATTACATGTACTCGCATCAATGCAGTTCTCATGTTTAGGAGTAAGGCTGATGATTTTTTCATACTTGTGGCTAAATCTCATAAAGCCACCAACACCATCAATGAACTGTAACCACCAACTATAACCATCATAAGGTCTGTAAATCCACAACCTGATTTAGTCAATGGTGTCAGATTAGTGTCAGCTGTCACCCTCAGTGTTGTTACAACTCTTCTCAGTACTCTAATTCATATGAGTATTGTTGCAGGAATGCGTTCATCCATCAGTCCATACCCCATCCAGACACTTTCATAGAAACTCGTCAGCCTGCACTTGTCTTGAGAAAGGAAGTCTCTATGAGATATAGCCAAGAAATTAAACATTTATTTAAAAAGTGTAAACTATAGTCTCCAGAAACATGCTGCAACTAGATCCAGTCAGGATAAAAAACCATGGAAGGCCCAACAGCACATCTACCCAAAGAGACAAGAACCAACTATAACATCTCTGGATCAGATCTACACTGGCTTCGTTCTTACCTATCGGGACGAACCTTCAAGGTATCCTCACGGGGGCATCTTTCTCACTCTCATAGCCTATACCAGTGTGCCGCAGGGCTCAGTTCTTGGTGCTCTTCTTTTTTCTATCTATACTTCATCCCTAGGTGCCATCACTCACTCACATGGTCTTTCCTATCACTGCTACGCTGATGACACACAGCTCTTCCTGTCCTTTCAACCAGACGACTCTCATCACTGTCTCATCACGCATTTCTGCCTGTCTCTCAGACATCTCAGCCTGGATAAGTGAGAGACATCTTCAACTCAACCTCTCCAAGACCGAAGTCCTTGTCTTCCCAGCCTTCAACACAACATCAGCATCAACATTGGATCTACAGTGATTGTCCCCAATAAATCGGCCAAAAATCTCAGGGTCATAATCGACGACCAACTGAGCTTTAAGGACCACATCTCCTCAGTCTCTAGGGCAGCAGATTTGCTCTCTACAACATCGGGAAGATCAGACCATACATCACGGAATATACAACCCAACTCATTGTACAGATGCTGGTCATATCTCGTCTTGATTACTGCAACGCTTTGTTACCGATATCCACAATCAAACCCTTGCAAATGATCCAAAATGCAGCAGCTCGCCTCATTTTTAATCAGCCAAAAAAGACCCATGTCACACCACTTTTTAGATCTCTACACTGGCTTCCTGTAGCTGCTCGCATCAGGTTCAAAGCTCTGTCTCTTGCTCACAGGGTTGTTAACTCAACAGCTCCTGCTTACCTCAACTCACTCATTCAAGTCTACAATCCTTCCCGCCCGCTGCGGTCTACCAACTAACGACGTCTGGTGGTCCCAGCACTGCACAGAAGACACCAAGCAAAACTTTTTAGCGCAATGATCCCACAATGGTGGAACGAGCTACCAAACACTGCACGCTCAGCAGACTCTCTCCCAGTATTCCAAAAAAACTGCTGAAAACAGAACTCTTCCACATCTTCCTATGCACATAAAATAATAATAATAATAATAATTCCTTTCTCCTGTTTCTCACACTTGCAAGAAAAAGGTCTCGTGACCTTTGAACACTTTTCTGATAGGACTTTACTTTAATGTTTTCTCCTTGACTTAGATTTTTGCTGCCTTGTACCTCACTTGTAAGTCGCTTTGGATAAAAGCGTCTGCTAAATGACTAAATGTAAATGTAAATGTACTTATGAGAGTCCTCCTTAAAAAAACAGATGCCTCACTGCTCCTTAATTGGCTGCATTGGGAAATAAAATCAGAGAGAAACCTGTGTGTATAGACACTGTATGTAGGAGACTCAGGTCAAGTGCCCTCATAGACAGAGTTGTCAAGAAAAATCCCTTACTAAGGTTGGCAAATCAGAAGAACAGGTTGCAGTTGGCCAAGATGTGGACTTCAGATGACTGGAACAAAGTTTTGATGACTGACGAGACATAGACACACTGTCAGAGACAGAGCACAAGACAAAAGATAATAAATAATAAATGCCAGCCTAGCATCATCAATGAAGCATAAAGGTGGAAATGTGGTGGAAAAAGAGATATTTGCATCCTTTATACCGTTGCTGTGTGTGTCCACTAGGTGGAATGTCAGACTTAAAAACTGCAAATTATTTCCAACCTCATCTGGTGGACGCTCCTTTATTTCCCATAGGGAAATCGTGTTGCCTTGTTACAGTTGGTCTATACAGGAAATGTCCCAAGACTTCCATTTTAAACCTGCCTTCTGACATCAATTTAGATCAACAGATCAGTTTATTCGATGGGAAGGTCTACACAATGTCTTGTTGAGATGTTTGAGATGTACACATCAGCTCGTTTGTGAGTCTGTGTGACTATTGGTTACACATAGTAACCTCCCCCTTGGTCCACAAAAAGGTTTATACCTACATGTGTTTAGTGTGGCCTGTCCTCAGTTCTGAAAACCTGAAAAAGCTCAAAAAGTACAAAATATTCAAAATGCTAATTACAGCAAACCTTAAAAGCCTTTTGAAACATTAATATTTTGAAATTGCTTAACATTGCCTTTAGAGAATGTGATCTTGCGGTTGCTGTGGGTGGGGCACATAAAAGAAAAGTTTTACATGTCGTGACTTTATTCTCAGAGGGAATTCAAGAAATCAGTATATTACATAAAATAATATTAGGTATTTAATAGTGTTTTGGTTAAAAGAAACACATTGTAAAATTGCTTCTTATCAGTCTAATGGATTTGTTTTAGCCTTTAGTAAAACTTGGATATGCCATTTGTTTAAGTTGACTTTTGCAATATGTATTAAAGTCAGTCTCCTAACATCTGCTCTCATATCTATGCTAGTGGAATTTTCCTCTGCTGATGTTTATGTGGAAGATAGCACCGGCCCTGAGCTGTGGAAACACTGTGGTCATCAAGCCAGCTGAACAGACTCCTCTCTCGGCCCTCCACCTGGGATCACTCATCAAAGAGGTCTGATGTTAGTTTTAGTATGCACAGGGAAGTTGACTCAAGCTGTAATTAGACCGGTGTGCTTCTTATGTTCCCAGCAGGGAACCCATTCAGGAGTTCCAAAGTGTGGTTAAGGGGTCTTCCAAAGGTTCACTAGTTATAATCGTAATTTAAGAAAGGGTTATAAGCAATTTAAATAAACTGTAAAGTGTATTTTCTTTGTTTATGTCCTCTTCCTGATCTTTTTTCTTAAAAAACAGTAAAGCTTGCAACTCTCTAGCAAACTATCACTTCTTACGTCTGAATAGAGCAAATGTTGTCGTGCAAAATTATCAGATTTATTTCAACACATCTTTTAAATGTATATTTAATTTAAAACAGTACAATGAGCTTCTTAAATGAGCTCAGAGAAGGCAACTCTATTTTTGGATCATGTTTAAATAGGTTTGTGTTTTAGTACATGGTAGAGTTTTACCTTGAACTTGTAGGAGCAGTTGCAAAGTGTGTTCACTGATAGTGTTTTTTTTTTTTAGTTTTTTTGAAGGGGTCTGTTCCTGAGTCCATGTACTGATTTCCAGTACAATATCATGTCTGCTTTTAATGTAGTGCTGCCTGAGGCCTGATGATCACAACCAATCAATACAAATTGTTGGCCTTGTCCACTGTGTGCAGGCATTTCTCCAGATTCTCTGAATAATTTAACTTAAGGATTTAAAGATAAAATCCCCAACTTTACCCAGAGAAACATTTTTAGACAGTTGATGCTCGTGACTGTGGCGCAGGAATGTAGAGCTGTTGTCCACCAATCTCACAGTTGCTGGTTTAATCCCCAGCTCCTCAAGACACTGAACCCCAGCTTACTTGCTCCCCCATTAGCTTGTGAGTGCAAATGGGTGAATACGAAGCAGTGTAAAGCACTTTGAGTGCCAGCAGGTAGAAAAGCACTATACAAGTGCAGAACATTTAACACTTCAAAAAGGCCTGTCTGACCACAGACTGTTCCCTTTGCTGATCCTTGTCCACCACAGCATTAAAACCACCAGGTGCTTACATTTTTGTGACTGATTGGTGTATATGTGATGAAGGCTGATATGAGGTCAGATTATTTGTTTTCCACTCTGGGATATTACTTTGACTCATTTATTTTTCCCCCGCACTGACATCCTGTCTGGGCTGTCCTTTCAGGCGGGCTTCCCTCCTGGAGTTGTTAACATCATTCCAGGGTTTGGTCCCACAGCAGGAGCAGCCATCGCCAGCCACATGGAAATCGACAAAGTGGCCTTCACTGGCTCTACAGAGGTTTGTGAGTGTATCATCATTCTTACAGAGCAATCTCACATACTCACATAATATTCAGCTACCATTTGAGTGGTGCAGCGCTAGGTTTAGCACAATGACAACAAAATATTTAATTTATTAAGACAATTCAGTACATAACCATGGTGTTTGTCTGACCAATTAGTGATGCACAGAGCTACATACTCTGCTTTGAAAATTCTAAACCATCTAAAAGTACTAAGCCCTGAGCAGGAACCTTTATTCCTGGAACTATTGTAAAGTAATTATATTCAGGCTCAGGTCAGTCTGAGATAGTCCAACAACTCTGAAAGTACTAAGACAGGGTTTGGGCTATGGGGGTCTACAGGATCTTGTTTCCTTTTTAGATACATCTACCAGGACATACAAGGTTGAGGAAGCCTGTGAAGCTGGCTCAGGAACACAGCCATAGGCAGGGTATCGGAAATACTGAAGTCCAATAACTAAGCTTGCTAGAAAAAATGTTATTTCACTGTTCTACATATGCAATTATGAAGATGTTTTCGTATCAACAATTGAGTAACAATAGTTTGAAAACCATGTCATGCTCTTGTTCTCTGCCAAGTGCACAGTGGAGAAAATAACAAAGTACTTTATTACTGTACGTTACTGTAAATTTTTCATGTATCTGTACTTTACTTAAGTAGATTTACTTATGGCTTCATTGACTTTTATTCAACTACCTCTAAGAGCAAATATCTACAATTTTTACTCCACTACAGAGTTGTGTTACAGGTTACAATCACATTACTTTTTCACTTTTCTGAAGGCTTTTTAGTCGATGAAAACAAATCACTAGTGAGACAGGAATCACTAAACCAGTCTCAGACATAGTGTCAGTCCTTCCTTCCATGGCCTTATATAAAAGACGTATTTGACCTATTAGCAGTATTCAAAGTGAGCCAGTATGCAGTAATTTTATTATTTGGTGTGTTGTGAGTTTGGCCTGAGTACAGAGATCTGCATTCAATGGACAGAAGCACACACAGCTGAAGTGAAAACCCCTGGAGTAATCTTTTTTTTTTTTTCGTATAAAGCTGCTGAATTAATGGTCAAATGTGTCTTCGAATGGGGATCATTGAATGCAGTGTCATACATCCTCTGTCATGTAAAAGTCCATCAAACTGAACTTGAACTTGGCATTGCCTCCCCCTTCTTCTCTGTGTGCCAGCACCAAGCCAATTCTTGGTGTTAATGCATGAGAACTGGGACAGAGTGGTCCCTGCTGATTCAGACATTAATATGATTGATGGACTGAAGCCACTTTATGTTCTACTCTCCTTCTGAAGGAAGGTAGCCACATGTGCAAAGAACAAACTAATGCTCCAAGAGAAGCATGTTCTTGTTAAAAGAATTCTGTGGCTCTTTAATTCTGTCTGTCGTCACGTTATTTTCCAGCTCTCTGGACATTTTCTCAATTGTTGTATCAGTGTTTTATTCTTAAAATTACAGAGCTGTTACGAAACTGTCACTGTATGATGGTCCAACATGAGGAGTTTATAAAGTAAACTGAAAAAAGCAATAGATCATAAAATAGATAATATTTCCATGGGTATAAAGGGCATTGAACTAGAAGAAGTCTGTTAGTTAAACGCTAAGTCAAACAGACAAGAGTATATGCTGAGGAGTTCAACATTGAAATGGTGTGTGTAGCTGTAGGTGGAGTAGATGGTGATCGAGTGATATCAAGAGACAATGTGACCAAGTAAAAGGAATGTGACAGAGACCTCTGGTGGCTGGAGGGGGGATGACAGGGACAGAGGCAGAGACCAGGGACATCCTGGATTCTTTGCCTGGAACACTATAAAACTAAACACTACAAAAGCCCTATTGCTAATAAAAACTATACTTAACATAAGAGGTTTTATTCTTAGCATTATTGTTAATTGCCATGTGCTCTCAATGCAGGTAGGCCAGCTGATAAAAGAAGCAGCAGCTAAAAGTAATTTAAAGAGAGTGACTCTGGAGTTGGGAGGAAAGAACCCCTGTATCGTGTTTGCTGACTGTGACTGTAAGTAAACCTGCCCTGGAACTCTGTTTCTCCCATTATGAATATTCAAATGCAACATCAAAATATATAGTATATTGATTTTTATCATGCAGTCAGAATATGCTTAAATGGTGATTGTAGATACTACAACAAAGACATAACAAGTTAGAATATAGTAGAAATATCAGCTCACTATCAGCTCTTGGAATGTAATTATGATGACAGACTCATGGTACGTAATAGTAAAAGGGTCATGTGACTCTGTATGTGTGTCTGCAGTGCAGCTGGCTGTGGAAGAAACCCAGAAAGGAGCTTTTTATAACCAGGGTCAGTGCTGCACAGCTGCATCACGTGTGTTTGTGGAGGAAAGTATTTACGAAGAGTTTGTGCGTTGCAGCATAGAAAATGCCAAGAGAATTGTCATAGGAGACCCATTAGACCCCCAGACATCACATGGGCCACAGGTAGGAACACACACTCAGCATCATCAACTACTAACTAACAAGTAGCATTTGAACGGTGTGTGTCTTAATACCACCAACTCGAAAATGTACTTTATTTTGTTTCACTCATTTGATCTGAGAGACTGTTAAGAGGTAGAGCACTCATCCACCATTGTATGGTCAGCACTTTGATTCCCAGCTCTCCCTGTTCACATGTCCAAGCAAACTTTGTGCAAGACACTGAACCCCAAATTGCTCCTGATGGATCAGGGTAGGGCCTTGCATGGCAGTTCTGCTCATTAATGTGTGAATGGGTGAATGAGATGCAACATTGTAGAGCACTTTGTCCAGTAGTATAAAAAAAAAATCAATGTAGTAAATGTTCCACAATTTGAGATTGTTCCCTTCTTCATTTGTCTGCTTTATTCTGGCTCCAGATTGACCATCAACAGTTTGACAAGATTATGGATCTCATAGAAAGTGGGAAGAAAGAGGGAGCCAGGCTGGAGTATGGAGGAGCAGCTGTGGGCGAAAAGAGTCTCTTCATTCAACCCACCATCTTCTCTGGGGTCAAAGATCATATGCGCATCGCCAAGGAAGAGGTTACAACGTGTTTCAGCACATTACAAATGAACCTGGCACATACAAGGGGGGGGGGGGGGCGGGCGGGGGGGGGGGGGGGGGGGGGGGGGGGGGTTAGTATCAATGTGAAGGTCAAGTAACACCAAGTGGAAATTTGCTTAAATTACACCACAGATGGTGCAGAGAGACAGTCTGAGCAGTTACATATGTCATCTCACATCAATTAACTCAATATTAGATTTTATGACATGCAGTACATACTGTATATTACCTAGTACATATGCACATGTAGTCATTTGGCAGATGTTATTATCTTGAGCAACTTATCTTATTACCTGTAAACAATAATGATCCAGCTACTTTGTGCGGGAGCCGCATTACCATGAAAATGTGCTATCAGTGCCTACATGTGAGTGAAAATGTGAGTGTTTCTTTTCTTCACAGTGACACACAGACTAGATTACATCAGGTAAAAATGTTAAGAATAGTGTGTAGAGCATATAATTATTCTTAAAATAATGATAGTGTGTTTATCCTGTCAATTAGATCCAGTATAATATTGACAAACTACAAATAGACTTTCCTCCTTTGCTTACGAGTAAACTTATAGCTTGGTGGCATTTCTGTTCTGCTGTGGCTGTGATCAATCAATCAATATACTCCAATAATTTAAATAGCAAAATGTGAATCCTGTCCATTACATACTGTACAAACCTGAACACACTCACTTTTCTTGAAAGGTAACTTTAGTGACGGTCAAAAAACATTATTAACATTATTTGCAACAACATTAACACCACCAGGTGGTGTTAATGTTGTTGCTAATCTGTACTGTGCTTGAGATTTACCAATAGTGAAAGTAAATAATTTGTCTGTGTTAGATAACGCTGATTTTCCCCTTCTCAGATCTTTGGTCCAGTGCAGTGTATACTCAGCTTTAAGAGTCAGCAAGAGGTCATAGAGAGAGCGAACAGCTCACAATATGGCCTGGTGTCAGCAATCTTCACAAGAAGCATGGACAGAGCCCTGTCTGTGTCTGCATCCCTGGAGACGGGTACAGTCTGGTATGTCCCTGTTCATATTACTGACACTGTAAAGAAATGTCTGGACTGGGCATTTACACCAATCAGCCACAACATTAAAATTAAACCCTCAAAATTAAAAAATATATACCCATCCATTATCTGTAACTGTTTATCCTGTTTAGGGTCATGGGGGGCTGGAGGCTATCCCCACTGTCATAGAACAAGAGGCAGGGTCCACACTGAACAGGTTTCCAGTCTGCCTCAGGGACAACATAGAGACATACATAGACAAACAACCACTCACACACATTCACACATACAGGCAATTTAAAATTACATACTTGTCTTTGGACTTTGGGAGGAAACCCACGAAAGCACGATGAGAACATGAAACACAAACCCGTAATCTTCTAACTGTGAAGAGGCAACGCTAACCACTCCACAACTGTGCTGCCCTAAAAATGAGAAAGTTGAGAAGTTAAGGGAATGAGAAGTTAAACTATGAACTTCCTCCTAACGCCATGACGGAATCAAATACAAATCATGGCCACCTTGGAGGTGCATGTTGCGGAAATTCACTTAATACTTCATTTGATATTATGTTGATCAGCACTAATCTTAGAAATCCAAAAAAACCAACACAAAAACTGAGTTGTCTTATCTTATCATTTTTGTTGTCTTTTGCTGTCTTCTGTCTTTCTTCCTCTAGTTTGGTCAAAACCCATGAGAGATCAAGATGATCCATATGACTTTTATTGCCCAGCTTTATTTTGTAGAGGTGTTAGTAATGTTAGACTTTTTTTGTCTTTATCTCTATGCAAAGATAATCATGTCCAGACATTAGTGATGATCTGTCTGTCTTTTTTTCAAGGATAAACTGCTATAATGCCCTTCATGTCCAGGCCCCCTTTGGAGGGTATAAGATGTCAGGCAATGGAAGAGAACTGTAAGAATCATAACCGTTTCTACACATTTTACATTTTTTAATTGTACCGGTTTGCTGTATATTCCCTAACTGGCCATGTGTGCTGTCTTTGTCCAATCAGTGGTGAGTATGCTCTGGCTGAGTACTCAGAGGTGAAAGCAGTGACAATTAAACTGAGTGAAACCCTGTGACAAGAACTGAGAAACCCCAGTGCTCTGTAATTCCTCTCACAGAAGTCTACACCACAAGGCTCGACATCCTGCACACGCTCTCTTTTGTCTGTAATCATGCTCATGTTAACTGGCAAACACCACCATCTGTACCGTACTGTAGGCACTGATAGCTGCAGTTATTTTAGTCTATAAAACTCTATTCTAGAGGTTCATAATTTCCAATAATAAATGCTGATCTAAAGTTTCCCTGTATCTGATTTGGTATTACAGTACCACATTCAAAAGTCTAAGTACTGTAGCTGATGTTTTGTCTGTAGTTCCAAGTGCTGATTCTAATCTGGCATGATCTTAAATGTTCTTTCAGCTAAAAAGAGAACTAAGTTTTCTTTTGAAATAAGGTAATATTTACCTTGCCAGCAACATTCTAGTAACAACAATATTATCATTGCATAGCGTCAAATTTAACTTTTTTAAAATTTGTATGTTTGACAATTTGTTTAATACCACATATGGAAAGCAAGTCTGCCTTTTTCTTGCATTAGATTTGTATTTAAATAGAAATTCTGAATAAATAAAGTCATATATACATTGTGTGTAATTCTTTAATTTGTTGTTCCTAATATACAGGAATTTATCACACACAGACACAAGGATTTTGGGTAAATGCACCCTTTTTAATAAAATATAACCTCCCTTAGATCCATTCTACATATCCTCCTTCAGCTTGGTAGCACCCAGGCTCTCAGGGCTGAGAAGGTGTAATGATGCAAACCTATCTCCACTCTGCTTGATTTAACTACTGATCCACTCTACATTCATAGCAGAAACAACACCCAACAGAAACACAGCGGAAATTCCTTTGAACAAGAAAAAAAAAAAAAAAACACATAGCACTTATCAAAACAGAACTAATCCAAATAACTCAACAATTATATTGCAAATAACATAACAAAACATAGTTAATATTAAGGAATACAGGGCCGACTGAAAAAGGGAAGAGAGTGACCTTTTCACCAGGCTAACTAGTTTACTTCAGGAAATGTATGATTTGTTATTTATTGAATGCAGTTATATGAGGTTATGTCTTAAATGGAATAAGTTAGCTATCCATATTTGTAATGTGATGAAGAAACCCCTGTGAGGGTCTATCACTAATCAGTCTAGGTTGCGGTTGCCTGCACTACTCTAATAATCACCTAATAATGTGTTGAAAGCAGAACTTCACTAGATCTAGAAAAATATATACATTTAATGATAACTGTCAAGTCATTTCAAGTCATCTTTGCTAAGTCAAAGTCTTCTATCAGTGTTAGTCAAGCAAATCTCAAGGCCTCGAATTTGCAGCTTCAGTCTGACTCCCACCTCTTGTCCACTAGGTTGTGTTTGTTTTTGCCCTGACGTCCTCTTCCTCATACACTAGCCCTAAGCCTGCTCTGTCACTCACTCACTCAGGTCCATTCCAATGTTTCATTTTCCCTCCAGGTTCTCCGCCCTGTTCTGCATCACTTAATCAAGGACTCTATTTAAGCCTTCAGTCACCAAACACTCCCTGGCCTATTGTTGTCAGAGTTTCAGCTGCTTTGATGCCATTTTCCTCATGTGTCTCCCCTGTCCTCACTGTTACAAGTTGGCTCTGGACTGAGGTTTTGTTTGTTTTTCTTTTCACACTTCTCATGTTTCCTGCTTGTGTTCATCCTCTCTAGCTCTATTCTCTTGCTCATTTTTAGTTTCCCTATTTCCACTCGGTCTCAACCTTGTTTAGTTTCCCAACTCTCTCCCCTACTTTCGAGTTTAGTTTCTCTGCTTTGGTTTTGTTAGTGCTGGTTTTTGACCTCCTTTATGGAGTGACTTTCAGTTTGTCCATTGTTTTCTTGTTATCTAAAACCCTTTTATTCTCTTTAGTATCCTAACTTCTTGCCTCCGCCTATGCATGGGTCCACCTAACAAACAGTAATATCCAGAAGTACTAGCTGATCTTAAATCAAGAAGGAAATCATTCAAAACAGAATATTGCTTGGTTTCAATTGAACTGGCGGGTAGTAAGAAGAAAAGGCAAAAATTGGGCATAAAGAAGAAGGATGATGGGATATAGAGAAATGAATCTGCACATGTTTTTGGATGATAGAACAGATGGAAGGAGAGAGAGAGAGAGATGCATAGATGGATTGAAGAAAGGTATGGATGGGGGGAGAAATGTATAGAAATACTGCTTTTTTAACAAACGCCTGAGCAGAAGCTCAGTAATAAACTGTTCATAAAGAGACAGAGGAGACATGGGTGATCAAGGCAGCGCAGGTGTTCAACTTTAATGTTGGTGTGTGTGTAAGAAAAAGAGCAGAAAACTGGGGCAAAGGGTGTCTTGCAAAATGGGCAAGAATACAAACCATAAATTATACTGAAGTAATTTCATGACCATTGTTACTTTTTTGGACTTCCGTTAAGGTGGAGCACGTAAATTCAAAACAAAGTTGAAATAGAATACAACAAAGAGAAAAGTAATTGCAGGGAAGACACATGTTCGGAAATTTGAAAAGGGTCCTATGAAAAACTGTTGGACTAGTGAGCAAAAAAATACATTGAGAACCAATCATTGCAGTTTAAATGACACCATTAATTAACGTCTTTGAAATTAAGCAGCAATGTAAAATGTTCAAAAATAACAGAGCCTTAAAACTTTCTAGAGCAGCTGTAAAGTTATTAAATATTTTACTTTACTACACTTAGGTTATATCATTTGGAGAGCAATACCACAGCAACCTTTCTTTTTGTGATCTATTATTTCGATTAGTCTGTGTGTTTATTCTAAGCTGTATTTTTTTCCCTCAAAACTGACTTTACTTCAACTATATGAAATATTATTGTGGCTGTTAAAATGTTGCTGTGGCCAACATGTTTGATTCGAACGCGCTGTCACTGGTAAAAGTAACGACTGGGCATTATTTTGAAAGATCTCACCGGAAGTCCCTGGGTTATCCACACTGTGACATTGACACAGCCCGTGAACAGCTTGGAAATTTTGCCCCGTGGAATCAGGAAGTTCAGCACAGTGGTGGTGTCAGCCAGTAAACTGCGTCTCCTACTGCGGAGGACCGTGAAGCTGTAGAAGCGTTCGGTGATGCTCGCTGGACTTCAGCCATGCGGTGAGTTCACTGGGACCAGGTGGACACCTTTTTTCATGTCTCCTGTTTTTGGTCAAAGTGACGCCGCTACGCGTGCTCGCGGTTTACGTGATTAGATTAAGTGTGTGACAGTGTGTAACACTTTGTGACGTTGTTGCTAAAGAAAAACAAAGTCTTTTTATTGATGTCATTACAATACATATTTGTACGTATCTTTTACCGTGACATACGAGGCACCGGGGTTTTCTAGACAAACTTTTCGTTTCCTGTGCAAAGAAGCTGTGAATTATAAGCACAAGTGAAGTTCCACAGTGGCGCCTGCTCAGCTACATCTCTGGCTAATGCGTTTTCAATGAACTATTAAAGCTGGTTTTAGAAATGATGGGATGTTTAAATGAAACCGATGGACTACAGGCAGGGGGCACCTGCAGAGACTGAAAGAGGGTCCAGCTGCGATCCAGAAGAAAGGATGTCTCATGTCAACAAGATCAAAATAAGGGGGGTTTGATGAGAGATTTAATGGTAATGGAAGACCCCTGCTTTACTGTCATGCCTCCTCCTAATGTTGGCACAGTGTGCTTAAATACACACATACACACACACACACACATGCTTGTGAGCACAGATGCAGTATGTTTAAAAGTGACAACTGTTACTCACTCAGTCAAGCAACAACAGCAAATATTAGTTTGTCAGTTGATTGCATTTATCGATATTTACATTTAGAAACGATTGTCCTCTATTTATGATGTGCCTGCCTCCTATTCATGCCATCGTCTTTGTTTTTTGTGCATGTAGAGTTTTATGCTGGATTTTGGATATTATTTAATTTTTTTACTGGAAACCTTGACCTGGAAGATCTGGATGACCTTATGTTTTATAAAGAGGGTGTCCTCATCATAGGCAACAAAATGGATCCAAGAGTGTTTCTTCAAACTGGCTTTAGAGTTTTTCAAAATAATTTCAGGATCCATGCTGATCATGATTGTTGTCGACACAGATATGATGATTTGTGGGTCTCTCCTTATTTATTTTTTTGGCCACCCTTTTTAAGATGAATGAGGGGGCCAATACATTAGTTAACATATTACACAGTATGACTTCACTATCCACTATAGTGAAGTCTATAGACTCTCTGTAAACCAGTTTTGAAATGGTAGATGTAAGTTACTAAAGCTTGGGAGTAGTGATGTCATGCCACGAGCCCTCTTTGCTGCCCATGCAGCTTGAGAGTGGTTATCCGTGGCAAGATCTGGCAGATGACTCTACATTCTCACATTAATGTCTGCCTGCTGCCAAACCACAGGGATGAGTTCTCCTTGCTGCACATGTAGTCTGTATCTGCTGCACTGATAGTAGATCCAATGGGTCCAACATCCTATGTTTTATTTGATAGTTTACTAATTGAATGACAAACCTTTCTATGCTGATTGTAATTCAATTGCAATGCAGTATCAATTTTGATGTAGATGCTTACTAAAATGTTGATGTGATGAGGATTAAGGAACTTTTTGTATTTAATATTTTCATCACACTTCAACACATTCTCATCAGAATGTGTGATATTTTTACTTGACTGGGAAGTATTGTACTTTTACTTTTATTTACTTATTAATCTATTACATTTATTAAAATTAATTGATTCTAGTTACTTACTTCTAGGTACTAGTGACTTTTCAGATAAAGATCAGACATCAGATTAAGCGTTGTGATTTTCGGCGGCTCTGACTCTAAATGCATTTATTATTACAGAAAGCAGAGTTTACACCAAGCTTTGAATCTTAGATATTGAATGGACAAAGTTTGTGACATGATTCACTACTACCGAGCCTTAGGAACTAACATCTACTGTGTTGAAACAGGTTTCATCACAACACTGTTGTGTATAAAGGCAGATTGTTTATGACGAAAGGGGCATCACTTTGTAAGACAGATGGAAAATCAGAGTAGACTTTCTACAGAGACTAAATCCATCAGCTGGTTTGATATCTGCTTCACCAGTCAGTTTTATTATATCAATAAATCAATCAGATCTTATCTGAAACCTTCAGAATTTCTAAGCAAAAATCTGTTGGAAAATAAGATAAAAATAAGATGTGTCAAATTCAGCAGGTACTTAGTTTGTAAATGCATGTTTAATCTATATCTGATTATATCTGCTCTCTGCCTGGTTTCTGCTACAATGTATACAGTATATTTATTTTTACTATCTATACTGAGCATCTGTGGCACAAACATTTAGAACAAATTATATTCAGTCTTACCTCATCAACAGGTCTTAGCTTCAGGTTATAAACAGCAGCGCTGCTGCTAAAAGAATCACAAAAAAAATCACTGTTCTTAACCTACAGATTTTTATTTATTTAGGAAATTGGCTTAAACTGTCGACAGTCAGTGCTAAACATGCAGAGGTTAAGTCACACAACAGCAGGTTGTATTGAGATTAAATAAGATATTGTTTTAAATACAAAATGCATTGTGAAAAAAAAATTTCCATACAAGTCAAAAGTTTCTTTCAATTGTTGTCTGGTTTTATTTTACCAACTGTGTGACTTAACTAATTAGCTGCACCAGTATTATTTCTATTAGTCAATTTTGATTATATTTTATAAAAATAAAAAAGGACAAGTAAACCAGCCCTGGTTCCGTTTTGTTAAAGATAAAAGGTGAAAACTTCCAAGGGGGGGTGAGAGCTGTTACAGGCGCTGTCGCCCTGGCCGTGGGTATCTTTTTCTTTTCAATTCTTTTAAGTTACTACATTAATCAGTAGGGATGTCCCGATATCAATTCCAGTATTGAGATGAGGTCCAATACTATCCTTGTGTACCTTTACTTTATTTTGGATGCTGATACTGGTTGTTGATGCCTTACACTAGTTAAGCAGGTAGTTGGAGGTGGAATAGTGCCTGTGGTTTGGAGCTGTGACAATGACAAAAGTAAATACAATTGGAAAAACATCTACGACTGACTTTGGCAAAAAAAATGAGGGAGAGCTACAGTAAATTTTACCTAAAGTTAACTTTGTATTAGTTTGAGTTATTTTACCTCCATATTCCTCTATAGGTTCTAAAGCCCATGTTGTCCATGACTCTCCATCCAAGATCTCACCCTGAAAGAGAATTTGTACATTTTTTCTTTTTGCTCTTTTTGTCCCTGCCATACTTGTTTGGATAGAGGATTGTGTAAGACCATTTCTGTTCTCCTGGGGTTTTGTTTGATTAACTCAGAACTTCCAGTCATCAGGTGTTTGCTCCTTCCAGACTGTCAGAGACTAAATCTGTGAGAGCTGGTGGAAACATTGTTTCAGTGTGAACTGTCCATTCTTTGAAAGACTTAATCTTCAGGTATGTCCTACTACTATTTGGACTTACAGTGCGTCCTTAACTTTACTGTGTCGTAGATTGATGATTTTACTGTCTAGCAAGTCGTACTGGAAGAACAGGTGTTCGATAGTCTTATCAGTACACAGTATTGGCAAGCACTCAAATGTAAGTACTGAAATTTTAGTACTTGTACTCTTACTCAGCATGGCAAAACCTGGTATCAGTACATTCCTATTCATCACCAACTTTCCATGTTGATCACAGAAAATTTCTAAAAGAAGCTAAAAGAAACACTTTTGTATGCTCATAAAGCGCAGCTTTGTGAAAATTGTGAGTCCAATGTGTAACACCACTCACCAAGGAATAATACCAAATGGAGAACATTTAGACTTTCCACACTTCTTTCTATATGACCTGTTTCACATATGTAGCCCCACATTTTCTAAAGTCATTCTGACTTCTGCTACGAAGGAAAGACACTAGTTATAAGTGCTTTTCTTTGACATTATCAAAACATGCCATCATTTTGGTTAGGCAATGGCACATTCACTAGAAAGTTGCCCCTGGAATTTCATCATAACCTCTTAAGACAATCCCTGCACAATGAGTTTTACAGTACACAATATGTAAGGTACCTCTGTACAATTTAATGTAATCAGCTCTGTCATAAATTCAACTTTTACAAGTTTATAATTTCTCAGCTTTGAGTTGAAACTATCAGGTGAGAACTGTAATGTGTTTATTATCTTATTAAGTGACCTGTCGGTTTATTTCTCTGTCCTTTTGCATCTCTGCCTTTGATAGCTTGAATGCCATGTGGAGCCTGTTTCCTCAAAACAACATCCATAATACTTGTATCTGAAAGGTGCCATTGGCAGACTTCATTAGTATGCTGTTGGACATAGACTGGATGCTGGGGATTTTAAATACTAATACTTATTTGTTATTGCTTATAATAGTGATATAATGGACAAAATATGACTAATATTGTGTACTGGAATTTTTTTAAGTTTTACAATTTTGTAAACTTAAATCTTTTCTTAATTTTCAGTGTCTTTAAGACACTTTTCTATATACAAGAAAATATTAGGAAAAAATATATATTTTGCATTTATGCAAAACACTTATTTAGTCAAAAGTCATGCTTAAGCCTTTTAAATGTATCATTGTACCACTCAGCTAATTTGTGCCTATGTAATTGATAGCATAGATAGCATTTTTGTACCACTCCAAGGAGCTGTGAATGACTCTTCTTCATGTTTTTGCAGGGTGACTGCTGAATCCAGGCCTCCTCTGTAAAGGAACTCTTCTTTGATAGCGGATAACCAGTGACTCCAGTAGTGATGTCCTACTGGACTGTTGGCCTTCCCCAGGACTCTGGAGAAATCCCCAGCAACATGGAGCAACAAAGCAGTGAGTGATCCTAATTGGTCATCTCCAAATAAAGTCACAACAATATGCATATGGTGTTGTTTTGTTGTCAAGTTGTTAAAGGCATCAGGCAGGTTTAGAAAAGATGTGACTGCTAACTGAAATGCATCAATCTATGGGTCCTAAAATTAGCAAAAGGAGAACTGAAACTGTATGTGTGTGGGCCCCACGCCTTATCTCTTAGTTTATAACTGTGTTTGTGAAGCAGACTGTACTCACTGGACATGGGGAGAAACATTTGGTAAACTACTAGCAGACTGGATTGCATTGCAAAGTTATCAATGTTAGATGCTTATTGCAGGAAAGACATTAGACTTTCTTCTTATTTAACCAGTGAAAAGGAAGCTGTTGGCATCTGTTTTATCTTGTAACTTCCTGTCTATGTCAGAAGTGGAGACTTGTCTGCTTGTGTTGGTTGGTTGGCTTGTTCTGCTTGTGCCTGTATGTTAACATTTAAGCAGTTTGCAGCGAAACTGTAAAGGCTATGACACACTAAGCCCACGGTCAGTTGTAGGCCACTGTTTGGCAACAAGGCATCCATCAGCCTAGATTTTAGAGTGTGTCCCTCACTGTTGGTAAATTTCCACCAGTATGATTCCTGTGCAGAAACCCAGGAGACATTGATGTAGTTGCTATTTCAAGTGGCGGGGCAAGCTGGGGTAAGCTGGGGTAAGCTGGGGTTAGGTGTTTTGCCCAAGCACACTTCAACGTGGAGGAGGAGGAGCCAGGCATAAAACAATTAAGCCTGTGATAAGCTGCCAACCTCCTCTTCCATTATTAATGATTGAACGATTTATCAAGGAAGGAAGTTTGCATGTCTGACACAAACAAACGCTTTCAAACATGTTATGACTTTTTTGCATATGTACTACTTTTAGCTGAGGCTTTTAATACTGAGATATATTCAATCATTCATTTGACATGTTGTTTTAGGCCATTAATTTGCCATTTTCTAAAGTTGCGATTTCTACCACAGAGTGTAACTGCAAAACAGTCTAACATTCGCTCATTCTCATCAATGATTGACTGTAGATGAATATTGCTTAATTACAATTTACAATTGTATATACAGCACCCAATTCTTCTTTGTGTTAAGGAGCTGGTATTATAAGTCAGTTTGACCTATAATAATATACATTTTAGTTTTTTTATGAGTATTTAGTGGAGTTTAAATATATCTGTGTCCAAGCAAAGTTATTTCGATTCCTCTAAATCTTTCTTCACAAACAGCCAAAATCCCACAACTCTCTTCAGCTGGCTGATTAAAGTTACTGCTTTCAGCTGGAAGTTATTAACATAATATTTGCTGTATTTAGGATCCTGTACTGTGATTGACTGGACATGCAGCCTCCAGGGTTAGTCACAGCCAGTAGAAAATGGATTAAAACAGTAGTTGAAGCGATCTGTAAACTGGATTTTGAATGGGAAGAACCTGCTGTTGCATAATTGAGATATACTATGATCTTTCAGAACAGTAGGATTATGTCTTAGTCTCCAAACCAGTCAGTTTTTTCAAATGTAGCAACAAGTAGCTAGTTATCTTTAAAACCAGCATACTGTATTTCCTGAATAATAGAAGATTCAAACATTCAAATAACTTAAAAACAGCTCTGATAACGTTTCAGTACATTTCATTACTTTGCAGTGCAGCAGGTCCCCACCACCACCTTAATCTACCCCAAAGTTTAGAAGAAAAACTGTACAACAAAAGAAAACTTGTTGTAGTTTTATTTATTTCTTTGCCATTTCAAAATAAGGAGCAAACTTTTTCACCCAAGTGCTGTGGCCTGCTTCTTCAGTGTTGTAGACTTTTCACTTTTCTCCCTTTTCTAATATAGTAAATCTAGTGTTCAGAAACATTGTTTTTTTTTGGGTGTTAGTCAGATAGAGCAAGACTTATAATGGTGTCATCTTCACTGGAGAGCAGGATATTACAGGAGACCAGGGCAGAGGCAGAGCGAGGGAGAGGGAGACAAGAAGATCAGAAGCAGGCATGGCTCATACACAAAGGAGCACATTCCCTCTTCCCTCTCCCAGCCACCCCCATCTGTTCCACAACCTTCACTGCCTCTCCCATCCTGCCTCTGGTTAGAGAGGAAAGAGATCATTCAGGGAACACAGCCAAGATGGTTGAGGATGCTGAGTAAAAGCAACAAAGCAGTGGAAGGAAAGCCAAGAAAAGACAGCAGACAGCTTTAGATTTGATGGAGGCAGGACGAAGAGGAGGATTTTCTGCCTCGCTATGAGCAGGTTAGTACGAGAGAGGACCAGAGCAGCAGAGCTAGATTCTGACTAAAGGCTGGTTTGTATGCTACACATGTAGGACTGACTGAGCCTTAAAGCTACTCTGCACATGAGCTCTGATTGCAGTTTACTGATGACAGATGTGGATCTGCACATTCATGTGATCGAATGATCGAATTACTTCTCTACTGTAAAGCTCATTAATGCATCATTGGTTGTTTATGAGAATTCTTCACATGCTGATGACATGTCAGGTTTTCATCAGGATTTCAAAGGAATTTGTTCCTATTCTCTTAGATAATTTGCATTTTTGTCTGGTGACTGTGCTAGTGGGAGAGCTTCCAGGAATTAAACTTCATGTGATAGGCATGGTCTCGATTTACCTACAGTACAAAAATTTCATGTACCTTAGCAGAATGAATGTGAAAAATTTGCATTTTAAACCCAATCCGCTTTATCAATCAGCCTCCTTGACATGAAGGTCTGATTCAGCATTCAAAGAGTGAACAACATCCATTGTTCCACTGAAGTCTCTAAAAATGCAAGGTTTGAAAAGGCTTAGATTGTATGAGGAGGATTAAAACATATTTTGCACATATTATTGATCTGAAACTAAGTCTTTCCTTTTAGAGAACTACATAGTAATCTGTTCCTAATTACAGCCTTTCTTAAAAAGAGGAAGTCTGTAGTGTGGTTGTCCGGAGGCCTTTTAGGTTATTGGCATAAATATAAACTAATTAAAAGTGGCAAAGATAATCATCTGACTTTATAAAACTAGTAACATACCATAAGTATACCTTTCAATACAAAAAAATGTGTATTGCCAATTGAAGTATTTCTTTATAGATATTACCTTATCAGTATATTGACAGTGACAATACTCATTTAAGGTCCAGTCATTTTATTGAGTATTGACTGTAATTCACCTATAGCAGATTATACTGTCCCGCTGATTGGTGGAGAAAAAGAAAACGAATAGTTTATCAACTGCTAACAGTTAACTGTTAATGTCATAACTGTCTGATGGCTTGAAACCAAAAAATAAAACATTGCCATCAGTGTACTGTACGATTAGCCTCTTGGGCCTGAAGACTCTCCACAGTGGATGTGAAACTGGTTTCTTCCTCCAGCATTAACTTTGTTTTAATACAGAGGGAAAGTGAAACGGTCGATTAATGTCTGGTGTTAGGAGAAGCAAGGTGGAAATTCCCTGAAAGCTTCATACAGAAACTGATAGGAAAGCCAACTGATATGTCATTTTGTAAAAAAATAAAAACAGAAATGTGCTGAATCAGCATGAACAGTGCCTATTAAAACTATTCTTTTACAACATTGAATAATGGTAAAAATTACAAGAAATTACAGATCTCTACAAAGGATTGTAGATGAATAATAATTTTCTAGAAAGAGAGACATCTCTGTTGAAATTCACCTAATTAAAGTTTCACAATCCTTGATAGAAGGTTCATTTTTGGTGAGTTTTGTAGGATTTTGGCTTTTATTCCATAGATGACAGTAGAGTGAAAATGTGGGATGAGAGTGAGGGCAATACAAGCAGCAAATCAATTGCTGTTGTTTCAGATTATCATTTTTTAGTGGAAAAATAAGCAGCATACATCTAAATCACAAACAGTATCATGGTTCTTCCATAGTTCTTTCAGTGTTTTTTAAACCAGACAGTTAAAGCTGATTTTTAAGCATTTTGTGATCATTTTATTTCATGTCTTCATGATGTGAAGGCGATCCTCAACTTGTCAGGTCCTCTCTCCTCTGCTCTTTTCAATTCAAATTACTACTGATGTTTAGCCTCTGCTATACAGTACTTAATTTATGTCCAGTAGCAGACATAAGCACTGAGGGCCTCTTTTGATCTTGAAATCACAGTCAAAGGGGAGATTCAGTAATGGAAGAGATGTTGCTAGCCTGATCCCTTTCGAGGTCTTCTTTCAGCTCTCCTACACAGGTCAGGGAAGGCTGTAAAAGACGAATTGTCATGGAGGATGAGAGGCTTATGTAGGTCTAATGGTTTCACTCCCTTAGGCTTCTCCGATAACCTCAGCAGGCTAGTCAGACTCTTTCTGTTTTAATTATTCATAGCAAACTCTCTGGGCTGCAGGAAGCAGACACATGCAGCTCAGGCAGAGCTAAAAGAGGAAACCGATGTATTTGCTGTAAAAAAGAATAACCACTCCAGCAAACGTGAAAACTACTAACCTTTATATACACTTAACTGTTCTAGTATTGGAACATCAAGGGGAATTCATTTGTTTTTGCTGTAGTCTTTTGTACTGAAGTCTTTTGGGTTTAAGATAAAAAGATGGATATCAGATGACAGTTGAATTTTAGCTTCTACTGCACAATTCAATTAAACTTTATTTATATAGTGTCAATTTACAACAAAGTCATCTCAGGGCACTTTACAGAATAAAGTCAAGATTATAAAGATGTATAGAGAGAACCCAACAATTCCCCCTGGAGCAAGCCATAGGCAACAGTGGAGAGGAAAATGACATAGTTAGTTGACATACAGTGGTGACAATTGCGGGGTGAGAGGAGAGGAGAGAGGGTCAAGAGGAGGAAAGGAGCTCAGTGCATTGGGGGGTGTGTCCCCCAGCAGTCTAAGCCTATAGCAGCATAACTATAACTAACTATAATCTTTATCAAAGAGGAAGGTTTTGAGCCTAGACTTAAAAGTAGAGAGGGTGCCTGCTTCCTGAATCTGAACTGGGAGCTGGTTCCACAGGAGAGGAACTTGATAGCTAAGGGCTCTGCCTCCCATTCTACCTTTAGAAATTCTGGGAATCACAAGTAGGCCTGCATTCTGAGATCGAAGTGGTCTACTGGGATGAAATGGTGCTATGAGGTTTTCTCTATATGATGGAGCCTGACCATTCAGAGCTTTATATGTAAGAAGAAGGGTTTTAAATTCTATTCTAGATTTAATGGGAAGTCAATGGAGAGAAGTTAGTGAATGTGAAATATGATCTCTCTTGCTAGTTCCAGTCAGCACTCTTGCTGCAGCATTTTGGATTAATTGCTGCATTTCCTTGCAGTAGTACTGGAGGCCAGACTTATGCCATTTAGAGTAACAATATGGTTGGACATTATATTTCCAACCATTTTTGGGCCCAAATACTGACTTCAGTTTAGAAGTAAAAAATTATGGGACATCCAGGCCTTTATGTCTTGTAGGCTTGAAGCTTTATTAACTGATTATTTCCGTCTGGTTCCATAGATAACCTGGGGTATCATCAGCATAGCAATCGAAATTTATGAAGTATTTTCTAATACATTTGCCTAAAGGAGACATATATAAAGTAAAAAGTATTGGTCCTAACACAGAGTCTTGTGGAACTCCATAGCTAACCTTTGTGTGCATGGAGGATTCATAATTAACATGAACAAATTGAAATCTATCAGATAGATAAGATTTAAACCAACCTAGTTCAGTTCCTTTAATCCCAATTTCATGTTCCAGTCTCTGTAATAAAATGTTGTGATCAATGGTATCAAATGAGGCCATGAGAAGATCGTTGGTGACTTTTACCAGTGCTGTTTCTGTACTATGATGAACTCTAAATCCTGACTGAAAGTCTTCATACAAATTATTCCTATGAAGGTGATCACATAATTGTTTTGCGACTACTTTTTCAATTATTTTAGAAATAAAGGGGAGATTAGATATTGGTCTGTAATTGGCTAAAACACCTGGGTCAAGACAGGGTTTTTTAAGTAATGGTTTAATTACAGCTACCTTATAGGCCTGTGGTACATAGCCTGTTTCTAAAGATAGATTGATGATATCTAATACGAACGTATCTATTAAGGGTAAAGCTTCCTTGAGCAGCTTAGTTGGAATAGGGTCTAGCAGACAGGTTGTTGGTTTAGATGAGGTAATAATTGAAGTTAGCTCAGAGAGATCTATGGGTAAAAAGCAGTCTAACAGGGATTGGGGCCTTATTGATGATTCTAGCACTGTTGTATGTGAAGATCTATCTGTAATATTTGGGGGGAGGATCTGGTGAATTCTTTCTCTAATAGCTACAATTTTATTCATAAAGAAAGTCATGAAGTCATTGCTGCTCAAAGTTAAGCGAAAACTAGGCTCAACAGAACTATGGCTCTTAGTCAGCCTGGCTACAGTGCTGAACAGAAACAGGAGTTTGTTTTTGTTTTCTTCTATTAATGATGAATAATATGTTGTTCTGGCATCATGAAGAGCTTTTTTGTACATTTTTAAACTATTTTTCCAGGCTAAATGAGATTCTTCTAAATTTCTATAACACCACTTCCTTTCTAACTTTCATGTTGCCTGTTTTAAGTTGCGTGTTTGCGAACTATACCATGGAGATCACCTTTTGTACATCAATAACAGCTTAATTTTACACATGAACCATCATCTTAAAAAAACAAAACACACACTTACCATAAGCTTTATTTTAGTCAGCCACAATGTGCATAGATAAGCTAAGGTTGCAGTATAGCAGTAGCGCTGGGCTAAAAACTAAACTTTAAAAAAAAGTTGTTGAAGATATGTCGTCTCCCCCCCGCATCATAAAATGAAGTATGAATTGGACCCAGAAATGAGCAGATCACAGAGGACTTGGAAGGCAAACAGTTTAAGTTAATCGGAGAAGGGGACTCGGGACCGGAGAGGAAGGCGGGGATGGCCAGAAGATGGTAGGGAACTCTGAAGGGAAAAAGAGACAGAGGTGAATGACAAACTATGGCACGGGGAATATATTGGCAGAACCAGATATCTTACTGCGGGTGGAGGTTTGAAGTAGAGCGGAGACCAGGTTGGGCAGGAGACCAGAACAGGAGGAAGGGATGAACTAAAGGCGGCTGGCAGAAAAACAACCAGGGAGCAAAAACAGGCAGACTCGAGTAAAGTACCAACATAAACAGAACACAAGTAGCAAAGAAAAAGCGCAGGGGAGCGGACTCCAACTCAAACCCTGCCTAAAAAAGGTAAACACAAAAAACGCTTGTTCCAAAAACAAAAGAACCCCAAGTAGGAGGGAAAAAACAGTAGTTCAATAACTAGTGCTAAAAAAAAACAAAAAAAACAAAATCTAAACAGATGCTGAAATTAAACAATGAGCAACATAAAGTAGCAACAGAATAATAATTTCTTCAACGTTGTTAGCGAGCAAACAAAGTAGCAAGTTAAACGCTGGCAGTGAGCAAACAAAGTAGCAACAGAGACATAGGTTATTTGAAAATTAGCAAAGGAATTCTCAGGAGAAAAAACAAACATAAACTAGAACAGGACCTTATTCTC